>NW_016879071.1:0-1840 GCF_001698545.2 Rhinopithecus bieti
AGAGCCACAGTGCTTTCTTCCTCTGCTTGGACCCAATGTCCTGCACACACAGTAGTTTCTTGATTGTGACACTGTGAAACACTTAGAACAGGTTACTAAAGGGGACTGTAGGATCTTCTTAAATGAGGAAAATCAGCATTTCTATTTATAGGAGAGAAGAGGCTGGATTAAGCAACCTGTGGTGGTTCTGGCTGGGTGCTGGTTACTGAATTAGCTAGCTACAAGGAGGGACTGTCTCCTGGGTCTGTGGAACCATGAGAGTTCAATACTTACCTGAGAAGACACTCATCCTGAAGTGAGGTGACAGGGTCAGAGATGAAGGAAGGGAAACCAACATTTAACAGGTGCCTCACAGTGGGCTGGGCACTGGTGCCAGTTACATCCACAAATGCTACCTTGTAACCCCACAGTGTGGGCCTCACCACCTCCTTTTCTACTAATCTCAGTGGGGGTCAAGTACTTCATCCAAAGGCATACTCTGGTTTCACTCCAAAGTCCATTCTCTTTCTCATGTTTAGAATTAAGAAAACATGAGACACTGAAAGAATGGAGGTAAAGCCAACAAACTTTTGTCATGCTTTTTCCCTCTTCCTATTATGTGTGAAGTTTCTCTCACAGGAAGTGTTGAAATAGAAATAAAATAGTCACATGCAAGGGACAGAATGCTGGCTTGAGACAGAGGCCTGAACTTGACCCTGTGTCCAGTTCCAGTTCTAATTGCCTTCATCTAATTTCCCAGGTGCCCAACAGACTGAATGGCCATTTAAAAATGACAACAGTTAAGATTTACTGAGTGTTGTCTATGCGCCAGGCATATTTCAAGTATGGTACAAATATCATTTAAGAACCAAGTCTCAAGAGTAAATAATGAATTGAGCTGTGTAGGAATTTACTATCATGTATGACATAAGTGAATGTTCCATGGAATAAAATGTTATTATGCTGTACCTTTTCATTGTTTGCTTCAGTGTCCAGTTCAGTTATTTTAGCCCATTTCTGCCAAAAGTTAGGATCATCTAAAGAAATATCTGTTCTGTTTCCTGAAGCCACAAAGCTAGCCTGTGAAGAAGACAAGAATTAATAAACTGTGCTTGAACACAGTACAAACTAATAAAACACCAGTGTTACTTCAAATACAGGAGAAACCTAAGTATATTATCTATTTGCATTCAAAATCAAACCCTTAACAGGGCTTCCAAAATGAATGTGAAAATCTCAAGGTTATTCTTTCTTTTTCCTTTTATTTTAAAGATTGGGTGAGCAAATTACAATTTCAACTGAAGGGATCATTTTTTTTTTGGAGCTTAAGCTTGGAAGCAGGAAGGCAAACCCTGGAAGACAATGTGCCACTTGGTGTCTAGTTCCCTGTGAAAGAGTTAACTCTTAAAACTTTTCTAGATTTTTTTTCAGTGCAAGAGTTACCAAATGTCTGCTATGGAAAAGGTACTGGGCTGGGCAGTATGAGGTGTAGAGACAAGGGATCGTTCACCCATATTCTCCTTATAAAACACAGAACATCCCACTAAAAAACTTCCAGGTGTCACCAAACAGGAGATTTAATCAAACAGGTCACAAAGCTCTCACAGGACTCAGCAGTGGCTGTGGCTACGGAAAACCTGAGAGTGATCTGCTAAGTTTTAAATCCAGTGGCCTCAACAGCAGAGAAAAGAGGCACCCAGACTAGAAGCTGGGAATTTTAAGTAAAATATCTTTCCCATTAAATAAACAAACTAATTGCTTGAGTTTGGGGAATGGAGTGTTCACTGGAGCTTCCACTCTCTATTGGTGATCAAGAAGTGGTCTATAAGGAAATCAAGATGTCCACTGGAAGGTTTCAGAG
>NW_016879072.1:0-683 GCF_001698545.2 Rhinopithecus bieti
AAGACTGTTTAAAAAAAAGAAAAGAAAGAAAGAAACTGTAGGGGAATCTGAGACATCAGGAAACCCAGGGCTCATGGTCGAGTGGAAAGACCAGGGCTTTGGGGTCGACACAGAGTATTCCTGGTGCTTAGGGGCTGTGTGACCTTGGGCAAGTTTCTTTACCTCTCTGGGCCTCTGTGTCCTTGGCTACAGTGTCTAGGAAAGCATCTGCACACAGTGATGTGTGTGATCCAGGCCATCCTTTCTCTGTTCTGTGCACGCACGGCCGTGCCTGCTGAGAATCCTGCCACCAGAGATTCCTCAGTGGCCTGGGGACAGATGGAACGTGCCGTTGCTTCCCTGCAGGCTCTAGGAGCTGGTCCTTGGGCCCAGGACTCCATCACAGTGGTCTGCATGGGATTTGGACAAGGGTGGCCTTGATTCTTCCCACATCCTAGTCCTGAAAGGAAGGGCCGTGTTGGGCCACAGGAGAAGACGAGGGTTCTAGGGGATGTGGAGCGTGGGGTCTTGGTGTGGCTGAAGTAGAGGCATTACTCCACGAGATAGGGACACGGGAGGAGGATGTTGTCTGGAATGGCTGATGTTTGTGGTGTCTCTGGGCACCCAGGGGAGCTGGCGGGCCGTGCCTGAAGACAGATGCAGCAACTCAGAGATGTGTGGAGATTCCTGAGTGTGGGTGTGGA
>NW_016879073.1:0-2755 GCF_001698545.2 Rhinopithecus bieti
TCCTGCCTCAGCCTCCCGAGTAGCTGGGACTACGGGCGCCCGCCACCTCACCCGGCTAGTTTTTTGTAGTTTTAGTAGAGACAGGGTTTCACTATGTTAGCCAGGATGGTCTCGATCTCCTGACCTCGTGATCCGCCCATCTCGGCCTCCCAAAGTGCTGGGATTACAGGCTTGAGCCACCGCGCCTGGCCACAAATCTTATTCTCTTTAATTAGATATTGAAATCTGAATTGCCATAGTGATTTCACCGCTCTGCAATGATGACTCTCCTCTCTACTCGTCTGATACCATCTCCGGGTCAGAGAAACAGAGTAACCTGAACTCTGGAGGTGACTGATGCTGGTCCAGCTGAATCGCCGTTTCTCAGCTCTCTCCTCCGATGAGGCCGGGTTGCTTCGGTTCCACCATGGTGGGGGCAGGCTCTCCTGCCCACAGACACTGGAGTGCCGTGTGAAGGAGTGGGGACAACGTGCTTCTGTGTTTTCTCCCGCTTTCAAGGTTCTGCTGCAAACACCTTCACTCTGACTCATCCCCATCCATTCAATGTCACCTGCCTTTTTTCTTCTCCACTTCCATCTGGTTTCCTGGTTTTGCAATGATCTCAATCAGTGACAAAAATTGAGTCTATGCTGAAAATTATATTCCTGTGGTTGCATGAATTGTTTATAAAAGCTGAGTCATGTTTACTAGAGATCTGTGGAAGAGAAATGATAATAACAATAAAGACAAAATATAACGTTTATTTAGTTCTCACTCTCTGCTAGGCATACATGGCCCCTTTAATTTTTTCAACAATCTAGTAAGGTATGGTGAAATTTTTATCTTGGTTTTAAAAGAGGTGAGGTAACTTGTCGGGGTTATGCAAACAATAAATAGTGCAGTGAGAACCCAAACTCATGGTTTAGGAACCGTGGTATGTTATGCTTGTAAAACAAACTGTATGTGAAGAAACATCACATTGTAGGACATGTAAATACGGAAAATTTCTGTAAATAACTGCCACTAACTGCCCTATGTTGAATGCCTTTGCACTTAGTTTCGTCAGATTAAATAATAGTGTAGTGACTTAAATTTAGAATTGTCTTATTATACTAATTAAAGCTAAGTTCTGGTTATTTATTTATTGAGATATAATATAAATACAGGCCAGGCGTGGTGGCTCACACCTGTAATCCCAGCACTTTGGGAGGCTGAGGCAGGTGGATTACCTGAGGTAAGGAATTCCAGATCAGCCTGGCCAACATTGTGAAACCCCATCTCTACTAAAATACAAAAAATTAGCCGGGCGAGGTGGCGGGCGCCTGTAGTCCCAGCTACTCAGGAGGCTAAGGCAGGAGAATGGCATGAACCTGGGAGGCGGAGCTTGCAGTCAGCCAAGATCGCGCCACTGCACTCCAGCCTGGGTGACAGAGCGAGACTCCATCTCAGAAAAGTAATACTATAAAAAATAAAAGAAAATAAATCCAGAAAAGCACATAAAATGACAATTCTAAATTTTTGCTTATGTACAAAATAAGTAACTACTTAGATCAAAATTTCCTACCCTCTTCCATACTAATTTTTTCTTAGTACTTGCTTTCTTTGATAGCCACCATTGAACACCTAATTTTGCTAAGGTATGCACAGAATAAAATGTGGCACAATGTGATGTTGAATGTGTGAATTAGCTTAGCTGATATTTTGTGAGGAATTTGACAGAAGTTTGTATTGCTCTGTTTCCCTCCAAAACGCAGAATATCCCAGGGCATCTTTTGAGTTTGCTGCAGTTGCTGCTGAGTTTATTGCAGTTCTCCAAAGCAGCTTGGCACACAGTCGAACTTAGCAGATTTATTGTTGAACATCTCACATTTTGTTTATGGTCCAACTCAAGTAAATTTTGTGCATAATGTGAGATGAGTGTCAAGGTTAATTTTTTCATCATATGGATATTCCATTGCTCCGATACCATTATTTGTGGTCAATCAGGGGACCATATATGTGGGTCTATTTCAGAGCTCCCTTTTCATTATACTGTAGTAATAAGGCAGTGTGGAGCTCACTGTCTGTTAGACCAGCATCACACTGTCTTCATTACTATGGTTTTATAAAAAGTCTTGAAACCTAATAGTGTATATTTTTCCTCCTTGTTCTTTAAGATTGTTCTGACTATTTTTTGTCCTTTGCATTTGCACATATGCTTTAGGGTTTGTTGTGATGTTCTACCAAAGAAATCTCCTGTTCTTTCTAACGTGGTTAGACTAGCCTGCTGCTGTTGTGGCTAAGAGTATGTGTGTGAAGTGGCGATGGGGGAAAAGATGGAGTTTATCAGCTCTTTAATAGGCCCTTTTCTCTTTTGCTGGGTGATAGCTCCTTCAGTGCATTTGAGGGGAATGTAAGAAGAAGAAAAATAAAATTAAAAAAAATCTTGGTTAGACCTAAAACCATAAAAACCCTAGAAGAAAACCTAGGAAATACCATTCAGGACATAGGCATGGGCAAGGACTTCATGTCTAAAACACCAAAAGCAATTGCAACAAAAGCTAAGATTGACAAATGGGATCTAATTAAACTAAAGAGCTTCTGCACAGCAAAAGAAACTACCATCAGAGTGAACAGGCAACCTACAGAATGGGAGAAAATTTTTGCAATCTACTCATCTGACAAAGGGCTAATATCCAGAATCTACAAAGAACTCAAACAAATTTACAAGAAAAAACCAAACAACCCCATCAAAAAGTGAGCAAAGGCTATGAACAGGCTCTTCTAAAAAGAAGAC
>NW_016879074.1:0-3762 GCF_001698545.2 Rhinopithecus bieti
GTTACAGTGAGCCAAGATCATGCCACTGCATTCCAGCCTGGTGACAGGGCGAGACCCTGTCTCAAAAAAAAAAAAAAAAAAAAAGAAATTTGTGGAAAGATTAATAGCAAGTTAATGCCACACTAGAATTTGCACTCAAAATGCCTGAGTTGCTAGACTACTCTCTAGCTACCTGCCACTGAAGGCTTGCATTTAGAACTCCGCATTGTATATTGCATATATAAACTAGCAGCGTATATATAAACTAGTTCAAACTACTATAGAATGCACATGAAAAAGTCATAATAATGGGTAATAAAATTTTTTCATTTAAAGATACATTTTATAGTTTTATATATAGTTTTCCCTAATTATGCATAACTTTATTTATTTATTTATTTATATATTTATAGAGATGGGGGTCTTGCTATGTTGCTCAGTATGGTTTTGAACTCCTGGCCTCAAGCTATCCTGCCTCCTCAGCCTCCACAGTGACTGAGGTTTCAGGCATGAGACACTGTGCCTGCTCTGAGTAACCAATTAATGCCTATAATAAAACTCCCAAATGAATATTGGCACTACAGGTATGTAAAGATTTTTTAAAAATCAATTTTAAAATAAAATCTTATTGGATATTCCTCAGACAGCTAACATGAAAATGCTCTTCCTTTTATAACTTTATATCCTTGTGAGCTGGAGAAAAGAACACATTTTATTTTATGGAACTGTCACTTTATTTTTTGAATCAGAAAATAAACCTTCATTTCTTTTAGATGACACTCAGAATAATCTCCGATCATGTAATTTTCTTCTCAGTTCACCAGAGGATATTTGTGGCAGTGAACCTCAAAGATGGATGTTTAGGATAATGTTATGACGTTAGAAGCAAAATAGATAAGAGACATTTGGAAGGAATTCATGCCAATCCAATACGCTTTTATAAATTATTCTTTCCTCACCTATTTTTATGTAGGAATGTCATTAGACGGATTCAGCTATCTGTTCAGTAGACTTTCTTGTTTAAACCCAAGAGTGAGGACTGTTTCTTAGTCATCATCATATCCCTCAAACCTTTGTATGTGACACTGTCTTGCATTCAATATCAGTTCAAATATTTGTTTAGTTAAATTAGCTGCATTGTGAGACTCCATATTTACATTCCCTGGATGAATCCCCCCAAAACTCTAAAGTAATAACAATAAACACTAAACTGAATTCTAAAACTATCCTAAAACAGATTAAAATGAGTGTTTTCAAAATGTAAATTTAACATCTACAAAGCCTGCCGTTAGCGGGAGCACCACACATGGCATCCACTCTGGGTCAAAGTAGAAGGATAATAAAATTGGAAAAGACTAGCAGGTCATGCACCAAAGATCTGAACATGTTTTATTCTAGAAATGAGTGACAAATGTAAGCAAAATTTTACCTGAAGAGACCTGAAGAGAATAAAACAATAGCTTCCATATATTGAGAACTTGTGAGATGCTTCCATATATTGAGAACTTGTGACTGAGCACGGCGGCTCATGCCTGTAATCCCAGCACTTTGGGAGGTCGAGGTGGGCAGATCATGAGATCAGGAGTTCACAACCAGCCTGGCCAACATGGCGAAACCCCGTCTCTACTAAAAATACAAAAATTAGCCGGGCTTGGTGGCAGTGCCTGTAATCCCAGCTACTTGGGAGACTGAGGCAGCAGAACTTGAACCTGGGAGGTAGAGGTTGCAGTGAGCCGAGATCACACCATTGCACTCCAGCCTGAGTGACAAGAGCAAGACTGCTTCAAAAAAAAAAAGAAGAAAAGAGAACTTGTTAGACTTTGATCAATAGGATCGATTATATACAGCAGGGGTTTGCATATTTGGTTTCACATTAGAATCCTCAGACCAACAGCTACTGTACTGAGTTCTTTGCAAATAACAAGCCCCACTGTTATTGTTTCCCATTTACAGGTAAGGACAGAGGAGGAAACTGAGACATATGGCAAGTGAGTAAAACAGCTAGTGAGTGGCAGAACTGGGCTTTTAACTCAGGCTCTGGCTCCCACATCATTGCTGTCTATGCTATGCTGCCTCTCCAAAGTGATTGTTAAACTTTTCTTTTTCTTGTAAGTGAATTAAAACCTTTTCTATCTCTTTCCAGTCCCACTTAGAACTAACTTGTTCTGCATTCCATTCATAAACCTCACTGGATAAACTTATTCATAATCCAAATTCATATTAAAAATCCCACTCCAAACTTATTCATAAACCCATCATCAAAAATCCCACTCTAAAATGAGCACGGGAAGCAAAGATTTAAAGAGTTTCCAGTGCCAATCAACTTTCCTGAATAACACATTGTGTTTAGCTGGAAAGCCAAAGGAGTGATGCTAATATAACTATGATATTAGTATGATATTACTGGGCCAAGATGTATCTGAATAAGTGAAATGGTCCGTGGATGCCCAGGCAGGTGTTTTCTTTCTGAAACTCAGTATCTTTGTCTTTATGCCAAGGATTTTGAACTGCATGATGGCTAAGGTTCCTTCCATGCCTGTGTTACTGATCTCAGCTTCACTATTTCCCAGGGATGTGGGTGGGCACCTGACACCCAGGGTTCCATGGTATTCTGGGAGACACTTGAAGCGAATGTGAAGGACAAAAGTGCCAATAAAGTGAAACGAGTATATGTAGTGACAAAGAAATATTCAGTTGATGAAAAATAATGCAAAGGAATTTCATGAAACCCAAACAAATGTAGACATGTGTTGATTCTCCTCAGTATAGCAAATGAAACAGGTGTCAACTTGGAGGGCAGAATCCATTGTCATTTGTCAATGACCTTGAGGAGTGCTGGCTTCTACTCTTGACCACGGTGTCATCTTTTTTACACAGTAAATGCCTATAGAGCACCCGCTATGTGGCAGGCACTGGGGATTATGTAATGCAACTGACATCCTTGTCCTCATGGAGTTCATATTCATTTTGGATGGAGGCACACTTTGTCCTTTTTTTTTTTCCCAGATGCCTCTTTATATTTTTAGTCCTCTTAGTGGGTAAAATGTAGCAAGTTGCATAAAATTAGACAGGAATAAAGGTATTACACCAAAAACATCTCAAATTCCCTGACCATTGCATGGCACTGGAGAAACCCAGGAAGGGATGAGAGTTTGAGGTGCAGCTCTGAGGCATCCCCCATGTGAACTTGTGCAATGGTACAGCTCCATGTTTAACTTGAGTTTTTTTCTCCTAGAACAAATTGGCCTGGAAAAGTGACTTTTGAAAAATGGTCTAACCCACCAATACCATTACTGGGTATATAGCCAAAAGAAAATAAATCATTCTACCAAAAAGATACATGTATCTGTATGTTCATCACAGCACTATTCACAATGGTAAAGACACAGAATCAACCTAGGTGCCCATCAGGGTTGGATTAGATAAAGAAAATGTGGGCGGGGCGCGGTGGCTCACGCCTGTAATCCCAGCACTTTGGGAGACCCAGGCGGGCGGATCACAAGGTCAGGTGATCCAGACCATCCTGGCTCACACGGTGAAACCCCGTCTCTACGAAAAACAGAAAAAATTAGCCGGGCATGATGGCGGGCGCCTGTAGTCCCAGCTACTCGGGAGGCTCAGGCAGGAGAATGGCGTGAACCTGGGAGGTGGAGCTTGCAGTGAGCGGAGATCACGCCCCTGCACTCCAGCCTGGGCAGCAGAGTCAGATGCCGTCTCAAAAAAAAAAAAAAAAAAAAGGAAAGAAAGAAAATGTGATACATATACACTGTGAAACACTACACA
>NW_016879075.1:0-238 GCF_001698545.2 Rhinopithecus bieti
AGCAAATGCTGAGAGATTTGTCACCACCAGGCCTACCCTACAAGAGTTCCTAAAGGAAGCACTAAACATGAAAAGGAACAACTGGTACTAGCCACTGCAAAAACATGCCAAATTGTAAAGACCATTGATACTAGGAAGAAACTGCATCAACTAATGAGCAAAATAACCAGCTAACATCATAATGACAGAATCAAATTCACACATAACAATATTAACCTTAAATGTAAATGGGCTAATT
>NW_016879076.1:0-384 GCF_001698545.2 Rhinopithecus bieti
CCCTGACTGCTTCTCAGTCCCTATGATTTGGTCTTTTCCAGAATGGCCCAGGAATGGGAATCCTACTGTGGTAGCTTATTGGGTCTGGCTTCTTTCCCTCAGCAAAATGCATCTAGGATCCACCCACGTTCCTGCGGGCATCACTGACTCGTTCCCTTTTCTCACTGGGTCTTCCGTTTGGAGGGAGGACCAGCCTTGCTCTCCCCATTCCCGTGTTGAAGGCCATCCCCGAAGTCTCCGTGTATGAGTGACGATGAATTAAGCAGTGAGCATCTTATGTGGATGTCAGTTTTCAAATCAGTGGGTTCAATATCTGAGACACTCTGTGGACACGTGGTTGAAGTCCACTGAGCTTTGTGAGCCACTGCCCAACTGGCTGCCAAA
>NW_016879077.1:0-1794 GCF_001698545.2 Rhinopithecus bieti
TACATCGGGGCATCCAATCTTTTGACTTCCTTGGGCCACATTGGAAGAAGAAAACTGTCTTGGGCCACACATAAAATACATTAATACTAACAATAGATGATGGGCAAAAAAAAAAAAAAATAAATAAATAAATAAATAAATCACAGGCGGGGAGTGGTGGCTCACGCCTGTAATCCCAGAACTTTGGGAGGCTAAGGTGGGTGGATCACGAGGTCAGGAGATCAAAACCATCCTGGCTAACATGGTGAAACCCCATCTCTACTAAAAATACAAAAACTTAGCCGGGCGTGGTGGTGGGCGCCTGTAGTCACAGCTACTAGGGAGGCTGAGGCAGGAGAATGGCGTGAACCCGGGAGGTGGAGCTTGCAGTGAGCGGAGATGGCTACACTGCACTCCAGCCTGGGCGACAGAGCAAGACTCCGAAAAAAAAAAAAAATCACAAAATGTTTCATGTTTTAAGAAGGTTTACCAATTTGTGATGGGTCGCATTCAAAGGCGTCCTGGGTCACATGGGGCCCACAGGAGTTGAACAAGCTTGGCCTAGATTAACAAGCCAGTTCTCGTGATATTATAGTCCTGAGTACAAGTCGGGATAATTGGTGGTTTGGATACCATCCTGCCTGGAGGAAAAAGTAGGACCAGATCTCTTGACCCTTCTTCCTGACAAAACATGAGCAGGACTGGGTTCTAAAATAAGAAGTGCCTGTAGAAAACATGATATAGATTTCTTGAACACGCTCCTCAAACTAAATTCTTTGGCACAGTCTAAGTAAAAATATACAATAGTGTTCGGGAAATATAGTTGAAGTGTCCACAGTGTGATGTGGACAATCCCAACCTCACTGTAAGTGTCTGATTTTGTCATGACCGGAGTCTATATTTCATCAGAATTAACTGACTCAGTACATAACATTTGAAAAGCATTCTGTAAACTAAAATTCTTTGCAAATGTCTGTGATGGGGATTTTTAAAACCTTAATAATTAACAAACCTAATAACTGGTAACTGTAATGAGCCATTGTGTAAACTGAAATGAGACATGAGATATACAGGTCATAGCCCCATGTTCAAAGCATTAATAATATCACATACAAGTACAATTGTTTATGATAATAAATTATATGTATAGTGTTTGGACAAACGGAGGCAAGATGGCACAGTTCCGGGTTCTTCACCGTCAACTTTCCCGCACCCGGGAGAGACACGGGTCGACCACGCAGGCGCAACCCGACCTCCGACAGAGAAAAACCAGAACCCGCCTAGCCACGCCTACCGCCCCGCCCCCGATCCGCCTATGTCCCGCCCACTGCCCTCCCACTCCAGGGCCCAGGACATAAAAGCCGCTCCCCGTGGGTGCGCGGAGCGAACTTCCTCAGCCCCTCCTCCTGCGTGGGACCCAGGAACCTCCTCCGAGAATGCGGGAGCGAACTTCTTCGGCCCCTCCTCGTGCGCGGGATCCAGGAACCTCGTCGGAGAACGCTGGAGCGACTTCGTCGGCCTCCACCGCCGGAGACCGGTGAACCTCGCCCCTCCCTCACATTGGCTTGTAAATAAAGTTTTTTTGCCTTGCCTACTTGCCTTTTCTCTGGCATTTGCTCTGGGGGTCGCATTAAAGCAAATCAGCTGGTGCGGAAACCCGGGAGGAGACCCCTCCTCAGGGCCCCCCAAGGTCCGAGGAGCCTCTTCCTTCCACGCCCCAGACGGACCAGGACCTGGACATCGCTTTCCCCACCTCCAAGTCTCCTAGGGGTGAATACCTTTTGCCTCTTTCTCATATTCCTTGGCCAGAAATCC
>NW_016879078.1:0-461 GCF_001698545.2 Rhinopithecus bieti
AAAATTCAACAGCCCTTCAGGCTAAAACTTTCAATAAACTAGGTATTGATGGGACGTATCTCAAAATAATAAGAGCTATTTATGACAAACCCACAGCCAGTATCATACTGAATGGGCAAAACTGGAAGCATTCCCTTTGAAAACTGGCACAAGATAGGGATGCCCTCTCTCACCACTCCTATTCAACATAGTGTTGGAAGTTCTGGCCAGGGCAATCAGGCAAGAGAAAGAAATAAAGGGTATTCAATTAGGAAAAGAGGAAGTCAAATTGTCCCTGTTTGCAGATGACATGATTGTATATTTAGAAAACCCCATCGTCGGCCGGGCGCGGTGGCTCAAGCCTGTAATCCCAGCACTTTGGGAGGCCGAGACGGGTGGATCACGAGGTCAGGAGATCGAGACCATCCTGGCTAACACGGTGAAACCCCGTATCTACTAAAAAATACAAAAAACTAGCCAGG
>NW_016879079.1:0-1845 GCF_001698545.2 Rhinopithecus bieti
AAGAGAACTATATGTTGATTTTATAGCTCATTTACAGGAGTCTCTTAAAAAGATGATTGCAGATTTGGCTGTTCAGGATTATAGTGTTGCAGTTATTAGCTTTTGGCAATGCTAATCCCGATTTCCAGGCTGCTCTGTGACCTATCAGAGGGAAAGCACATTTAGTTGATTATATCAAGGCCTGTAATGGTATTGGAAGTAATCTGCATAAAGTTACTTTGTTGGCACAGGTAAGGGCAGGACTGAGAGTGGATAAAGGAAATACTCCATTTCCTGGAGCTTGTTTTAACTGTGGGAAGCATGGTCATACTAAAAAAGAATGTAGAAAAAATCGGCAATCCAGGCCACCAGATAGGGGAAAAGAGAAAACTGCTGAGTCTGAAATATATCCAAAACGTAAAAAAAGAAAATATTGGGCTAATCAATGTGACTCTAAGTTTGATAAAGATGGGAAACCATTTTCAGGAAATGCCATGAGGGGCCATCCCAGGCCCTGTTCTAAACTGGGGCATTTCCAACTCAGGCCATTCCCTCACCCCTGTACAATGTCTGTCCCCCACCACAGCTTGTAGTGCTGCAGTAGATTTATGCTGAAAAAAAAAGCTGTCAGCCTTCTGCCTGGGAAACTCCTGCAAAAGGTCCCAACAGGAGTCTATGGACCCTTGCCATGGGGGGCAATAGGATTACTTTTAGGAAAGCCTACTGTAGGTTGAAAAGGGGTACAAATACATACAGGAGTCATTGATTCAGACTAAAATGGGGAAATTCAAATTGTTATATCTACTTCTGTTCCCTGGAAAGCAGAGTCAGTAGAGCGCATAGCACAGCTCCTGATTGTGCCATATGTGGGAATGGGAAAAAGTGAAATTAAACAAACAGGAGGATTTGGAAGCACAGATAAACAAGGCAAAGCAGATTATTGGGTAAATCAAATTACTGATAAATGCCCTACCTATGAAATAACTATTCAGGGAATTAATTTTAAAGGTTTGGTAGATACAGGAGCAGACATTCAATCATTTCTCTACAGCACTGGCCATCTGCATGGCCAATTCAACCCACTCAATTTAACATAGATGGAGTTGATAAAGCCCCTGAAGTATACCAAAGTAGTTGTATTTTGCATTGTAAGGGCCTGAAGGACCCGATGGACAACCTGGGACTATTCAACCAATTATAACTTCCTTACCTATAAATTTATGGGGAAGATATTTATTACAATTAGGATCACAAGCTCTAATTCCAGAACAATTATATAGCCAGCAAAGTCAACATATGATGCATGAAATGGGGTATGTCCCTGATTTGGGACTAGAAAAAAATTTGCAAGGTTTAAAACTTCCCACCAAAGATTAGGATATCATTTTTGATGGCAGCCATTGTTAAGCCTCCAGAACCCATAACTTTAAAATGGTTAACAGATAAAGCAATTTGGATAAAACAATGGCCACTAAGTAAAGAGAAACTGGAGGCTTTAGAGAAATTAGTTACTGAACAATTAGAAAATGGGCACATAGCTCCAACATTTTCCCCTTGGAATTCACCAGTTTTCATAATTAAGAAAAAATCAGGTAAATGGAGAATGTTAACTGGCTTGGGAGCCATTAATTCAGTTATACAATCTATGGGAGCATTATAGCCAGGATTGCCTTATCCTGCTATAATTCCAAAAACTTGGCCTTTAATAGTCATAGATTTAAAAGACTGTTTCTTTACTATCCCTTTAGCTGAGCAAGACTGTGAATGGTTTGCATTTACAATTCCTGCAGTAAACAATCTGTAGCCTGCTAAGCATTACCATTGGAAAGTGTTGCCACAGGGCATGTTAAACAGCCCAACAATTTG
>NW_016879081.1:0-383 GCF_001698545.2 Rhinopithecus bieti
AAGAAAGAAAATAATTATGGTTTTTGCCATTGAAATTGCAAAACTGCGATTACTTTTGCACCAATCTAATCTTGTCTTTGAAGCACATAGAACTAGCTGACTGGCCGGGCACGGTGGCTCAAGCCTGTAATCCCAGCACTTTGGGAGGCCGAGACGGGCGGATCACGAGGTCAGGAGATCGAGACCATCCTGGCTAACACGGTGAAACCCCGTCTCTACTAAAAAATACAAAAAACTAGCCGGGCGAGGTGGCGGGCGCCTGTAGTCCCAGCTACTCGGAGGCTGAGGCAGGAGAATGGCGTGAACCCGGGAGGCGGAGCTTGCAGTGAGCTGAGATCTGGCCACTGCACTCCAGCCTGGGCGACAGAGCGAGACTCCGTCTC
>NW_016879082.1:0-344 GCF_001698545.2 Rhinopithecus bieti
CGTGAAGTCTGCCATAGGATATTTGGGAGTGCAATGAAGAATATGGTGACAAAGGAAATATCCTCATAGTAAAACCAAAAATAAACTTTCTGAGAAACTGTTTGGTAATCTGATAATTTATCTCACAGAGTTACACGATTATTTTCATGGAGCAGTTTGGTAGCACTGTTTTTGAGGAACTTAAGAAGGGATATTTTGGATCTCATTGAAGCCTGTGGTGACTAAGGAAATATCCTCAGATAAGAACTAGAAAGGAGCTTTCTGAGAAAATTCTTTGTGATATGTGAATTCATCTCACAGAGTTAACCTTTCTTTTCAAGGAGCAGTTCGCTAACACTGTTTTC
>NW_016879083.1:0-1844 GCF_001698545.2 Rhinopithecus bieti
AATGGTGGTCGCCCCTCCCCCAGCCTCGCTGCTGCCTTGCAGTTAGATCGCAGACTGGTGTGCTAGCAATAAGGGAGGCTCCGTGGGCGTGGGACCCTCCCGGCCAGGTGTGGGATACAATCTCCTGGTGTGCCCATTTGCTTAAAGCACAGTATTGGGGTGGGAGTTACCCGATTTTCCAGGTGTTGTGTGTCTCAGTTCTTCTGGCTAGGAAAAGGGATTCCCTTCCCCCTTGTGCTTCCCAGGTGAGGCGATGCCTCGCCCTGCTTCAGCTCTCGCTGGTCGGGCTGCAGCAGCTGACCAGCACTGATTGTCCAGCACTCCCTAGTGAGATGAACCCAGTACCTCAGTTGAAAATGCAGAAATCACCGGTCTTCTGTGTCGCTCGCGCTGGGAGTTGGAGACTGGAGCTGTTCCTATTCAGCCATCTTGCTCCGCTCCCCCGTCCTCTCATTTTATAGGTGAGAGAACTTAATGAAGTCAGAGAGATTAATAACTTTGCCAAGCCTACGAATTAGTGGCATTGGTGATGATAATAGTGATGATGATAATAATGATGGTGATGGTGGCAGTGATGTTAATAACCCACTAAATTCTTTGCATGCCTTGTCTCATTTAATCCTTACAGCAGCCCTAGGAGAGAAGTACTATATTTATCTTAATTTTAAGTTGAAGAAACTAAGATTTTAAAAGATCAAAAAACTTGCCCAAAGTCACACAGCAAATAAGTGTCAAAACTGAGATTCAAAAAGCAGATGGACTCAAAAATCTGTCGAGTTAAAACACTAAACTACACTTCTTGTAGTTAAAATTACAACTCGATTCTTCTGACTCTGATCCTAGTCTAATATTGTTTCCCTCATAGACTCTCTCCTAAATTTAGTGAGGTATATGTTGAAATAGAAGTCTAATATGTATTGCATTTATTTTCTAATATATTAAATTATCTGTTACCTCTACAAGTCTAATGTTACAGAATATAGATCCATCTCTAGCTGTAAAAATATACTCTCTAACTATATAATATATATTATTAAGTAATTAGCTATAGTATTCATTTTATCAATATGACATTTAATCAATTTTAGTTTTTATAAGTCAGATGCATATAGTCTATTTCAAGAGAAAAAAATGTCATTTCACTGTTATATTCTTGCAGAAGATTGCCCTGTCCTAAAATCAGGACTATTTGTAGACAATATAAAGCAGCCAAACTAGCTTCTCTCGGAATTTCCACTTTAGGAAATAAATAACAATATAACCTAAGTTGACAATAATAATGACATTGCTATTTATAATCTACCCTCAGAGAATTTTAAAGCACTTTTTAAATCATAACAGTCTTAAAATGTTTCCAGGATATGGACTGGCAAACCAAAGTACTGTAAAAATAATTGCGATTTTTTTTTTTTTAATGGAATCTTGCTTTGTCACCCAGGCTGGAGTATAGTGACGCAATCTCAGCTCACTGCAACCTCTGCTTCCCGTGTTCAAGCGAATCTCCTGCCTCAGCCTCCTGAGTAGCTGGGACTACAGGCACTCACCACCATGCCTGGCTAATTTTTGTATTTTTAGTAGAGATGGAGTTGTGCCACGTTGACCAGGCTGGTCTCAAACTCCTGACCTCAGGTGATCCACCCGCCTCAGCCTCCCAAAGTGCTGCGATAAAAGGCATCTGAGCCACCACACCTGGCATAATAGCGATCTAAAAATCTTCTATATGGCCAGGTGCAGTGGCTCATGCCTGTAATCCCAGCACTTTGGGAGACCAAGGCGGGCGGATCACAAGGTCAGGAGTTCGAGATCAGCCTGGCCAACATGGCACAACACCATCTCTACTAAAA
>NW_016879084.1:0-3678 GCF_001698545.2 Rhinopithecus bieti
ACCCTACACTCAATAAACAACACTTGATCAGGCTGTTTGTCTTGTCTCCATTTCTTGTGTTTTCTTGTCTCCTCCATTCCCACTCCCCCTTCCAGGGCCCGTTCGACTGTCCTGCAGGTCGGGACACTTTAAAGAATATATTATACCTACTTTCACAATGCCCACTTTTTTGACCAAAAATATCAGAAATGGTCACTTTAAGAGGACAATCATGTTCGGTTTTATTTCCCACTCTGAACTAAGAACTGTGGCAGACCCTGAGGTTCAGAGATGCATGAGAGAGGGAGAGTGGTGGGAATGATTTGATATCTACAAGATTTGTGCTCTGGAGCCTCATGTAGGGTCATCGCTGGGAAGTAATTCCATTTTCCAGGTCCCTCGAGTCCAGGTGAGGCCATGTGTGCTCACCAGGGGAAGGTGAATGCAGCGAGGTGTGCACCTGCAGGGCCACATGGCTGACAGGCAGCATACCTTCTCCATGTGCCATTCCCCTGATTTAGGAAACCATAGAATGGAGGTGTTGGGGGCACAAGATGGACGGGGCCAGAGTCCCTGAGTCACCACGAGGGAGACCACCCACTGAACACCTGCTATGAAATGTGTGCGAATGAAGAAAAAACATCGGTTGTATTCAGCTTCTGGGATTTCAGGGTTATCTGTTATAGCAGCTAACGTTATTTCAACTAAAATCTTAACTGTATTAAGTTTGTGTCATAAGAGGCTAAGTAGTCTAAATTTGGAAGACAGATGTACAAAAAGAAATTACAAATCAAAGGTGTTGAAGTGCTAAAACAAAGTCACGTACAAATTTGTCTCAAACAAAATGAACTCTGCCTTCAGATCTTTGTGAAGATTTCATGGAGAAAGTGGCATTTGAATCTACCCTTGAAGAGAAAGTAATATTTTTTCCAGGGGAAGAAGTAACCTGCTCCAGTTACGGGAAAACATACCATTTCAAGGACATAAGGGGCATCCTAAATGCTGCCTATGTTGGGTTGCATGCACAATGAGGTGCAGAGTCAGGTAAAAATGGATGAAATCCATTTGTATGATACAAAGCACAATCAGGCCGGGTGTGGTGGCTCACGCCTGTAATCCCAGCACTTTGGGAGGCCAAGTTGGGTGGATCACCTGAGGTCAGGAGTTCGAGACCAGCCTGACCAACAAGGTGAAACACTGTCTCTACTAAAAATACAAAAATTGGCCAGGTATGGTGGCTTGCACCTGTAATCCCAGCTACTCAGGAGGCTGAGACAGGAGAATCGTTTGAACCCGGGAGGCGGAGGTTGCAGTGAGCCAAGACTGCACCACTGTGCTCCAGCCTGGGTGACAGAGCAAGACTGTGTCTGAAAAATGAAAAAAGAAGAAGAACAATTGCATTTTGTTCTCAAACTACTAGAAAGTAGTATTCTGAACAAACAGATGACATGACCCAGTGTGTTGTTTATGAAGACAGCTAATCAGAACAGAGGAGAATGATGATGCTGTCCCACCTAGACTGGAGATTGTTGGAGTTGAGCGGCCCTCAGTGAGGAGGGAGGAGGGATGGAAGGAGGACAGGGCCATCCAGTCACCTTTCCTGTATCCATTCCCCATCTCTCCTGAGCTTCTGCCATGTGTCACGTATATGGTATTTCTGCACCAAAGAGGAAGGTCCCTGGTATCAGGGAGTTGACATTCCAGTAGGGGAAGAGCAGCAATAAATAAATAAATGAGATAGTTGCTGTTGTGAAAATATTGAAGGAGACAGCCTGTAACAGGAAGGATGACTTCAGATGGTGGGTCTAGGACAACGTCTCTAAGAAAGTAGCATTTGTGTTGAGAGTTAACGAAAGGTCAGCTCTTTGAGAAGCCAAGGGGAGGGCACTGCAGGAAAAGGATCAAGGCAGTACTCCTGGAGGATGGCTAGAAAGGGGGAGAAAAGCCAGGAGAGGAGGACAGAAGGCAAGAAGGAGCTAGACACTGCAGGTGCATAAGATGTTTGGTTTCTATTCCGCACACAACGAGTAGCCATGGGGAGTGCTGAGCGGGAGAATGACACTCACTGACTCAGGCTTTTACAATGACTTGACTGCTGTGTGTAGCATGTATTCTAAGTGACCTGAGAGGAGGCAGGGAGGACAGGACAGTGAGAGAACATGCCAGCCTGGATGAGAAATGACATATGCTTGGATTCAGGTGGGGGGCAGTAGAGGCAGGAGAGATAGAAAGATTCTAGCTATGTGTTTGATGAAGAACAGACAAGACTTTGTTATAAGCGAATGGAGAGGGGAAAAAAGACTCTGGTGACACCTGGGCTTTAACACGGGATTCTGCATGGACGGCGCTGCCCCGTCCTGGGCTGAGGAAAGTAGGAGGAACACGGGGTTGGAAGGGGTCGGGGGAGGAGCCCACTCTGCCATGCTGGGTCTGTGCAGTTTTGGCCCATGTGGAAATGAGAGCGTATAGTTACACGTGTGTGTCTGGGGTGCTTGAGTCAGGTTTGGGTTGGAGGTGTAGGATGTAGAGTCCCTATCAGATGGATGTAAAGTGGAAGGAGTGGATGAGATCACATAGGGAGGAGGTGTGGACAGAGAATCTAGGTGGCCCAAGACAAAGCCCTGAGGCACTGACCACGTAACTGTAGATGGGAGGAGCCAACAGGAGTCAGCCAAGAAGGCCAACCAAGAAACCATGTCATGAAGCCAAGAGAAGAGTGTGTCCTCCAAAGCAAGGTGAGCCCCACAGAAAGTCCCTGGGAGGGAGAGAATGGGGAGCAGAGGGTATCCAGTGGATTTGGCCAGATGGAGATCTGCTGTGACTTTGGCAGGAGCAGCGGCAGTGTGGAGATGGAGATGGAAGGCAGAGTTCGATGATCTAAAATGTATGAGAAGCCACGTGTGGTGTTGCGCACCTGTGGTCCCAGGTCCTTGGAAGGCCAAGGCAGGAGGATGGCTTGAGTCCAGGAGTTTGAGGCAGCCTGAGCAACCCAGTGAGACCTCATCTCTTAAAAAGACACACACATAAGAGGCAACAAGTATAGCCCACAGCAGGCTCAGAACTCACTTTTTAAATGCTCTGCTGTGAAGAGGAACATGAAAGTTGGGTGGAAGCTGGAAGCAGGTTTGATTTCACTGGAGGGATTTTTTTAAAAAAATAAATGAGATTCTAAGCATGTGCAGGACCATTCAGCAGAGAGAAGTGGAAGCAGCAGCAAAGAGTGGAAAATGAAAAGAGATGAGCTCCAGAGAAGGCAAGGTGAGCAGGAGCAGGACTGTGCCACCTGCAGCCACGCAGGTTGGACATTGTCTAACGCTGGGGCACCCTTCATTCAGACTGAGATGACGGACAATGAGGGGAGCCTGGAGGAGAGCTCCACACAAATAAAGGGAGAAGCCCGTGCAGACACTGGAGATTCCTTCTGTGGTGACAGAGCATGGCCACAGTTAGATTCACAGACTGGAAGTAGATGAGAGAATGACGCGTGTTCTTCTCATCTCTCAAGCAGCAATGAAGGCATCAGCCGACGGGGAGGAAAGTGTGCCAGAGACTCAAGAAGAAAAGAAGATGTGACAAAGGGAAAATCCAATGCCATGTGTTACCAATAAAGAACAAGCCCCTCGCCGAAAGTATTCATAGCATGGACAGAATGTGTTCTCATCCATTTCTACTTTGGGATTCCAAATTTCTTTCTTTCCC
>NW_016879085.1:0-1798 GCF_001698545.2 Rhinopithecus bieti
AGTTTTCTGCATATGGCTAGGCAGTTTTCTCAACACCATTTATTAAATAGGAAATCCTTTCCCAATTGCTTGCTTTTGTCAGGTTTATCAAAGATCAGATGGTTGTAGATGTGTGGTGTTATTTCTGGGGCCTCTGTTCTGTTCCATTGGTCTATATATCTGTTTTGGTACCAGTACCATGCTGTTTTTGTTAGGGTAGCCTTGTAGTATAGTTTGAAGTCAGGTAGTGTGATGCCTCCAGCATTGTTCTTTTTGCTTAGGACTGTCTAGGCTATACGGGCTCTTTTTTGGTTCCATATGAAATTTAAAGTAGTTTTTTCTAAACTTGAAAGTCAGTGGTAGGTTGATGGAGAAGGTATTGAATCTATAAATTACTTTGGGCACTATGACCATTTTCATGATATTGATTCTTCCTATTCATAAGCATGGAATGCTTTTCCATTTGTTTGTGTTCTATCTTATTTCCTTGAACAGTGGTTTGTAGTTCTCCTTGAAGAGGCCCTTCACATCCCATGTAAACTGTATTCCTAGGTATTTTAATCTCTTTGTAGTTAAAGTGAATGGGAGTTCACTCATGATTTGGCTGTTTGTCTATTATTGGTGTATAGGAATGCTTGTGATTTCTGCACATTGATTTTGTATCCTGAGACTTTGCTGAAGTTGCTTATCAGTGTAAGGAGATTTGGGGCTGAGATGATGGGGTTTTCTAAATATACAATCATGTCATCTAGAAACAGAGACAATTTGACTTCCTCTCTTCCTATTTGAATATGCTTTATTTCTTTCTATTGCCTGATTGTCCTGGCCAGAGCTTCCAATACTATGTTGAGTAAGAGTGGTGAGAGAGGACATCCTTTTCTTGTGCCAGTTTTCAAAGGGAATGCTTCCAGTTTTTGCCCATTCTGTATGATATTGCCTGCGGATTTGTGACAAATAGCTCTTATTATTTTGAGATACGTTCCATCAATACCTAGTTTATTTAGAGTTTTTAGCATGAAGGGCTGTTGAATTTATTGATGGCCTTTTCTGCATCTATTGAGATAATAATGTGCTTTTTGTCATTGGTTCTGTTTATGGGATGGATTGTATTTATTTATTTGCATATCTTGAACCAGGCTTGCATCCCAGGGATGAAGCCAACTTGATTGTGGCAGATAAGCTTTTTGATGTGCTGCTGGATTTGGTTTGCCAGTATTTTATTGAGGATTTTTGCATCAATGTTCATCAGGGATATTGGCCTGAAATATTCTTTTTTTGTTGTGTCTTTGCCAGGTTTCGTGTCAGGATGATGATGGCCTCATAAAATGAGTTAGGGAGGATTCCCTCTTTTTCTATTGTTTGGAATAGTTTTAGAAGGAATTGTACCAGCTCCTTTTTGTACCTGTGGTAGAATTTGGCTGTGAATCTGTCTGGTCCTGGGCCTTTTTTGGGTGGTAGGCTATTAATTACTGCCTCAATTTCAGAACTTGTTGTTGGTCTATTCAGGGATTCAACTTCTTCCTGGTTTAGTCTTGGGAGAGTGTATGTGTCCAGGAATTTATCCATTTCTTCTATATTTTCTAGTTTATTTATGTAGAGGTGTTTACATTATTCTCTGATGGTAGCTTGTATTTCTGTGGTATCAGTGGTGATATCCCCTTTATCATTTTTATTGTGTCTATTTGATTATTCTCTCTTTTCTTCTTTATTAGTCTGGCTAGTGGTCTATCTATTTTGTTAAATTTTCAAAAAACCACCTCCTGGATTGATTTTTTGAAGGGTTTTCATGTCTCCATCTCCTTCAATTCTGCTCTGATCT
>NW_016879086.1:0-837 GCF_001698545.2 Rhinopithecus bieti
TTTTGGGATTATGCTGTGATGGTTGTCAGTAGCATTGGTCTGTTTTCCCCCTTTTATGTAGATTAGTTAGTGCTTCTTTAGAAGTTGAATATTAGAGTGGAGGCGATTTTTTTTCAACTGTGGTGCTTTCAAAGGCAAAGAATTCCCACCTTTTAAATAAAAAGTTCCTTGGCAGCAGTTCTAAATGTCATGGCCCCGAAAACGCATTAGCATCAGCCTCACCTGCTGTGGCACCAAAGAGTTTCATGGTTCTGATTTTGTTTTGTTTTGCTTCCCTTTAACAAAGATCTGCTCTGAAAGTTTTTGCATTTGGAAATCAATTTTGTAAAGAATAGATGAACTTGATAAATATTCTCCAGCCTGGTCCCTCTCTTCTACACCCATTTCCTCTCGAGATGAGAACTCCCCTGATAAAATAAACAGATGCTTTAGACCAGTATGTTGTGCCATGGTTCACACCTAGGCTTACATGTGTGGAAGTTGAGCTTGATATTTAAGTTTTCTTAGCATTAAGGGCTTTTTTGTATCATTTAACCACAGTAACAAATATGTTCCTTGGGAATAGTTTCACATAATGATGTTTATTGCGGCACTATTCACAATAGCAAAGACTTGGAATCAACCCAAATGTCCATCTGTGACAGACTGGATTAAGAAAAGGTGGCACATATACACCATGGAATACTATGCAGCCATAAGAAAGGATGAGTTCGTGTCCTTTGTAGGGACATGGATGCAGCTGGAAACCATCGTTCTCAGCAAACTATCACAAGAACAGAAAATCAAATAGTGCACGTTCTCACTCATAGGTGGGAATTGAACAATGAGATCACTTGG
>NW_016879087.1:0-1043 GCF_001698545.2 Rhinopithecus bieti
CCTAAAAAGGGAGGCATGAATAATCCACCCCTTGTTTAGCATGTCTTCAAGAAATGACCATAAAAATGGACAACCAGGCCAGGAGCGGTGGCTCACGGCTGTAATCCCAGCACTTTGGGAGGCCGAGGTGGGTGGATCATGAGGCCAGGAGATCGAGACCATCCTGGCTAACATGGTGAAACCCTGTCTCTACTAAAAAATACAAAAAAAACTAGCCAGGCGTGGTGGCGGCGCCTGTAGTCCCAGCTACTCGGGAGGCTGAGGCAGGAGAATGGCGGGAACCTGGGAGGCAGAGCTTGCAGTGAGCCGAGATAGCGCCACTGCACTCCAGCCTGGGCGACAGAGCAAGACTCCGTCTCAAAAAAAAAAAAAAAAAAAAAAAAAAAAAAAAAAAAAAAAAAAAAAAAAAAAAAAAAAAAAAAAAAAAAAAGGACAACGAGCAGCCCTCACAGCTGCTCCGCCTATGGAGTAGCTATTCTTTTATTCTTTTACTTTCCTAATAAACTGCTTTCACTTTATGAATTCGTGTAGAATTCTTTTTTGTGCAAAATCCAAGAATCCTCTCTTCGAGGCGGACATCCCGCTTGGCCTCATGAAAGCTGGTCTTTCGGAGATCACCGTGGAAGGAGGGGAATCAGTGACCCTTCCTTGTTTGCTTGTTTCTACCTGAACAGACCCTTGAAGCCCACATCCAAAACAAGCATTTTAAACAAACCCAGACTCTATTGAGAGAAGAAAATGCTTCCTGACGTCAAAAGTGAGTTACCCAAGTGAGGCAGGACATGAAGTGTTTGTCAAAACAATGGACTCTGAGAGGGAAGAGTAGAACCAGACACGGGGTGAAAAGGAGGGTGACTGACTGCAGGACGGCCAAGGCCCGGGGTAAAAAGGAGGGTGACTGACCGCAGGTGGAGAGGAAGGTGGGTGGGCGGGCAGTGGCCATGGATGGCCCTGATGCCTGAGCACGTTGCATCAGGGCTCACACAGGCAGTGCAGAGGAAGCTGAAGAGCCGGCCCAGTCCCAACCCTTGCCTCTGCCACGT
>NW_016879088.1:0-1845 GCF_001698545.2 Rhinopithecus bieti
CCCCAAAGAATGATTCCCTTTCTGGAGTGAAAAATAACCATTGCTTTCTTTGCCTGGAACTTGAAACTGAGTTGTGCTGTATCATCCAAACCTGATCAATTCTCTCTTTTCTATTAATCAGTGAGGTCCAAAGGAGCCAAAGACAAACCTCTCCTGTTTTTCTTAGAAACAGAAAGATGTTGCAGCTGTAACCACAGGCTGCTTTTAATCCTGAAAGTCAGTTTGATAATGAAATCCAGTGATTAATTTCTGTCTTCTAATCAATGAGTAGACATATCAATTTACAGTATGTTAGAAAGCCTCCATTCCACTGAAACAAAAAACAAGAGGCCTTGCAAATGTCGGAGTGTGCTAAAGGAAAAGCAGGGACTGATGCTTGGGGAAAGGTTGGTCAATGTGATGAAGTCATCTGTGTTTGCTAATAATGCTTATCAGGCTGGGTGTGGTGGCTCCCGGCCTGTAATCCCAGCACTTTGGGAGGTGGAGGCAGGCGGATCATGAGATCAGGAGATCAAGACCATCCTGGCGAACACGGTGAAACCCTGTCTCTACTAAAAATACAAAGAGATGAGCTGGGCGTGGTGGCGAGCACCTGTAGTCCCAGTTACTTGGGAGGCTGAGGCAGGAGAATGGTGTGAACCCGGGAAGCGGAGCTTGCAGTGAGCCGAGATCATGCCACTGCACTCCACAGCCTGGGAGACAGAGTCAGACCCCATCTCAAAAAAATAAAATAAAATAAAATAAATAGTGCTTATCAAAGCTAGGCTCCTATGCAGAGACAGAGACAATCCTCTACACTTCTTGATTATTATAGTTCAAAGGGATGGCTCCCAAGTCTTTGAGAAAGACATTTCCGTGTTGTAGGAGATTTATAGGGGCAGAGAAAAGGGTTATAACTACAGGACTTCTGATTTTTTTTCAAAAGGAATCTCACTGTGTCGCTAGGCTGGAGTGCAGTGGTACGATCTCAGCTCACTTCAACCTCCGCCTCCCGGGTTCAAGCGATTCTCCTGCCTCAGCCTCCCAAGTAGCTGGGACTACATGTGTTTACCACCACGCTCAACTAATTTTTGTGTTTTTAATAGAGACGGGGTTTCACCATGTTGGCCAGGATGGTCTTGCTCTCTTGACCTCGTGATCCGCCCTCCTCGGCCTCCCAAAGTGCTGGGATTACAGGTGTGAGCCACCATGCTCGGACATAATTGCAAGTTTTCTAAAGTTAAGGCTCTTAGAAATGGGAGGTCAGGGGCCTACAGTCAGGTTTCGGGTGGGACAAACAGTAAATTCTTTGGGCAGAATTGAATGTTCCCAGGCAGGTGCTTTAGAGGGGGCTGGGGCTTCCTAGGGGCATGGCTCTGAGCTGATAGAGGCTGTGTTGGAATTTGGCCAAGTCTCTTAGTGTATGAGGAGGAGGGGCGTGCAGAAGCAGCTGTTTGTGCCAAGAATTTGCGGTTTTCACAGGTTAAGACAGTGGTGCCTGGGATCATCTGCAAGGTATTAGTCAAATGTTGATACAATGATTGTTTGCAGACTTGTCCGAGGGCTTAGGCACATCTGAACCTGTTGATACTGAAGGATCTGAAGGTAGAGGAAGAAAACATAATGTCTCAATAATATTTGAAGTAGGAGTAGGAAAACAGAGATTTAAGGAGGTGAGATCCCTTAAGGCCTCAGAAAGAAGTTCACTTCCAGTGCCTGCCTTCAGAGTAAATGGGTCATTAAATTAGTTCCTTGAAACTAACCTAGGAATGATGGTGAAGAAGGGAATGAGAGGAAGAACTTTAAATAAGAATGCCTGAGAGATAATACTAGGTTAATGGGAGAGAAAGAAATTTCCAAGAAGTT
>NW_016879089.1:0-2537 GCF_001698545.2 Rhinopithecus bieti
CCTAAATCTTAAAAAGAATCCTTGTGCTAAAAAATAGTGATTTGTATCCTTGTTTACAAATAAAATTCAAATAGAGTTGACTAGTCATCTATGAAGCAGTTGAGAATTAATGCTTGAATAATTTTCTTAAATGATGCAATATAGTTTTCCACAGGGGCAATATGATATATGAAAAGTTCAGTTACTTTGGGGATATTTGTTTTATATTGTGAAAATCACATCTTGAAGGAAATCCCTCAGAATTAAGTAGCACTCAAAACCAAAAATTATTACATGTCTATTGGCAAGATCAATACAGCATAGTGGTGGGAGACACTTGAAAATATGTTTGGGATAAAATGTATAGAGTGACTGACTCTTTTACAATGCTCACTTTGAAATGGGTAGAAATGAAAAAGAACATACAGTGCAGAAAATGAGCTCTTTAGTAGATGCTGTTGGTGATAGACCATATCCCCTTGGACATGCTGTTCCAGAGCATGTGAAGGGTGTTCAGGGCTAATCCAATGACAAATAAGAGGTGGAGAATAAACTCCTCAGCTCCCTTGCCCTTTGAGAGTGGGGTAAGGAGTAGACAGCTTGGAAGATTGCTCTACATTGTCTCCCAGAATTTCTCATTGGAATTGAACTTCAGTTGCTCATAGTTATAATTTGTTTGATAAAGTACTCTGCATTCACTTCCTTCTTTTCCCTGTTTCCATTCCTACTCTCCTACTAAGTCTTCCTGCAATCACTTCCCAGACAAACTACTTGCACTTGAACCATTGATGCAGAGCCTTCTGGAAGGGTCACAAACCAAAGTAATCTCCTTGGAGTAAGTCAATGAAGAAATGAATCTAGTAATGAATTCACATTGATCTTTCTGTCAATTCCCAAATCACTGAGTTTGGTGCAGCTCTCCTAGAACCTTTAGATGCTTTTAACTCTGCTGTCTTTTACAAAAAATGAAATAAAACAAAATGAAAAGTATCTCATTTTACATACTTCCTTCCTCTCCTCTCAAAGTGTATAATGCTTGAAAGCAAGCTCTCATGCCAGAGAATGTACAATCTTGATGTAGAATATTAGGCACAAAATAAAAAATGAAAAATTTTGAATTAATGTTCTCAAAGCCTCTACATAATGACAGCTTTTATGGCCTAGTGTTGACAAATGAAAAGGATACCCTGCAGGCCAACTGTGTAAATTCACAAAATAAACTATTGAAATCACTTGGGGAATTTTTTTTTTTTTTTTCCAAATGAAACAAGTCCACTTGAACATGTCTTGCTCAAAAGTAATTAGTAACCCTTGGCATTTCATCTGGACTTCTATATGCTTGCCACTGGAGCCACATTAATATTTGAGCATCATACTAGCAAAACACAGATGCACCAAGGTGGTGGAAAGACAAGGTATAAGGACTGTCTTCAGCTCTATCTGAATAAATGAGCAGAATAATGCTGAAGAGCCTGGATATAACTGTGTCCCTTAAAAATATACAGCACAGGAAAAAAAATCAGATGTGTTGCCATAAAGAGCAATAATCTTTGTATGTTTCAAATTCAACCCTTCAATTCCCATGTTTGTATCTAAATGTCCCACCCTTTGTCATTGCTTTGTAGCATTTACCACTGGAAAATGCAGTGTATTATTCAGATGTCAATACAGGTGTTACTTAATGCACATCTGAAAATCCCAGACATTCCAAACATGAAAATTCATAGATGCATTCATGATAAGCAAAAAACTGTAAGCAATGATATGATATTATATTTAGAAAAAATCTGAAAACTCTACCAAAAAAAAAAAAAAAAAGCTACTGGAACTGATAAATTTAGTAAAATTTTGGGATACAAAATCAAGATACAAAATCAGTAACACTTTCATATGCCAACAGTGAAAATCTGAAAAGAAATAGAAAAGTAATCCCACTTACAATAACCCCAAATAAAATGAAATACCTAGGAATTAACCAAAGAAATGAAAGACCTCTACAATGAAAACTATAAAACACCGAAGAAAAGAAATGAAGAGGACAAAACTGGAAATATATTCCTTGTTCATGGACTGGATGAATCAATATTGTTAAAATGTCTATACTGATTATAGGGGCGGAGCAAGATGGAACAGGAACAGCTCCAGTCTCCAACTCCCAGTGCGAGCGACACAGAAGACCGGTGATTTCTGCATTTTCAACTGAGGTACTGGGGTCATCTCACTAGGGAGTGCCGGACAATCGGTGCTGGTCAGCTGCTGCAGCCTGACCAGCGAGAGCTGAAGCAGGGCGAGGCATCGCCTCACCTGGGGAGCGCAAGGGGGAAGGGAATCCCTTTTCCTAGCCAGGGGAACTGAGACACACAACACCTGGAAAATCGGGTAACTCCCACCCCAATACCACGCTTTAAGAAACGGGCACACCAGAAGAATATATCCCTCACCTGGCCAGGAGGGTCCCACGCCCACGGAGCCTCCCTCATTGTTAACATAGCAGTCTGCAGCGATCTAACCGCAAGGCAGCAGCGAGGCTGGGGGAGGGGCGCGCGCCATTGCTGAGG
>NW_016879090.1:0-581 GCF_001698545.2 Rhinopithecus bieti
GTAGTGTATAAGAACCCTCAGTAGTCACATTTTATAGTATTCAACATAATTTTATTCAGAAGCAGGGTGACTTTTAAAATATGCAATTATATCACATATAACAAGTGCTTAGATACTGGGAAGAATATATTGTTTCTGGAAGGCTTTTCCCCATCTTCTAGATCTTTGTAAATGCATTTCCTATTCAATTATCTGGTATTTCCTTTTCTGTAATAATACTGAGTTGGATAAAAATATTTCAAGTATACAGACCAGGCGCGGTGGCTCACACCTGTAATCCCAGTAATTTGGGTGGCCAAGGCGGGGGTATCACGTGATCCCAAGAGCTGGAGACTAGCCTGAGCAACATACTGAGACCGTGTCTCTACAAAAAAGAAAAACCAAAAAAATTAGCTGAACATGTTCGTGTGGGCCTGTATTCCCAGCTACTGAGTGCATGAGTCGAGGGAGAATCTCTTGAGCCTGAGAGGTCTAGGTTGATTGTGCCACTGTACTCCAGCCTGTATGACAGAGGGAGACCCTGTCTCAAAACAAAACAAAACAAAACAAAACAAAACAAAAAAACAAAAAACAAAAAACAA
>NW_016879091.1:0-345 GCF_001698545.2 Rhinopithecus bieti
TCCATGTGTCCTCATGGCAGAAGGCAGCTTTTTTGTTAAATCTTGGAATTTATCAGAAAGAGGACAACCCAAATCTCATTTCAGAGAGAAGTCTGGTATGCTTCAGAAAGATCTCCCACATTTATCCTGTGGCACTCAAAGTACCCCAAGTTGAGATGATATGAGGAAGATTCAAGCTGTCAAGTTCAGTTTCCCAAGATCTATTCCACAGAAGATAAGCAAATCTCACTTCAGAGACCACTGACTGAAGAGAAGTCTGGTCCCAGAACGGTGGAGAATTAGAATATGAGGTGGAGAACTCAGAAAAATATGTTAAAGTCTCTCTGGAGAGTAGAAGGCTGGGAG
>NW_016879092.1:0-784 GCF_001698545.2 Rhinopithecus bieti
CAGGATGGAAAGGAAATGAGAGGTTCTAAGAGATAGGCTAGCGGTTTGTAACCTAGATGGAAGAAGTTATGAAATGACGACAGAATAGAATGGGCCTCTGAGGCTGGAAGGAGATATTTTCCTTGGTCTAAGAACCATTTGCCTAGTGTGGGAAGAGATTGATAGGTGGAAGTTTCAGCAGGGGAGTAGGTGGGAGTGGTCGATGTGAAGGAGGAAAACTGCCGTGAGGGATAGAAGTTGGAACGCTAGCTGCTTTTTTAGCTAACTTATCAGCATAAGCATTGTCCTGAGTGATGGTTGGGGGAAGAAAATAGATTTTGGGAGTTATGAGAACTGTAGAGAGTTGAGCGTAGTTTGTGATTTCTAGGGCCTCTAACAGTATTAAAGCAGTGGCAGCTGCTGCGCGCAGACATAGACATGAGGGCTAGGCTAAAACAGTAAGGTCATGTTTTTTGGACAGAAAGGCTACAGGATGCAGTCCCGGCTCTTGTGTAAGAATTCTGTCCGTACTAACCATGCCTAGGAAGGAAAGGAGTTGTTGTTTTGTAGAAGGGATTGGGGTTTGGGAGATTAACCGGACATGATCAGCAGGGAGAGCACATGTATTTTTATGAGAATTATGCCAAGATAGGTAACAGATGAGGAAAAAATTTGGGCTTGACTGAAGTAATGGGGGCTGTCTGTGAGGCCTTGCAGCAGTACAGCCCAGGTAATTTGCTGAGCCTAATATGTGTGAGGGTCAGTCTAAGTGAAAGCAAAGAGAGGCTGGGATGAAGGGTGCAGG
>NW_016879093.1:0-1377 GCF_001698545.2 Rhinopithecus bieti
TTGTCGAAAGCCTTTTATGCATCTATTGAGATAATCATGTGGTTTTTGTCATTGTTTCCGTTTATGTGATGGATTACATTTATTGATTTGCATATGTTGAACCAGTCCTGCATCCCATGGATGAAGCCAACTTGATTGTGGTGGATAAGCTTTTTGATGTGCTGCTGGATTCAGTTTGCCAGTATTTTATTGAGGATTTTCACATCGATGTTCATCAGGGATATCGGCCTGAAACTGCCTTTTTTGTTGTTGTTGTGTATGCTGGCCTCATAAAATGAGTTAGGTAGGATTCCATCTTTTCTATTGATTGGAATAGTTTCAGAAGAAATGGTACCAGCTCCTCTTTGTAACTCTGATAGAATTCGGCTGTGAATCCATCTGGTCCTGGACTTATTTTGGTTGGTAGGCTATTAATTACTGCTTCAATTTCAGAACTTGTTATTGGTTTATTCAGGGATTTGACTTCTTCCTGGTTTAGGCTTGGGAGGGTGTATGTATCCAGGAATTTATCCATTTATTCTAGATTTTCTAGTTTACCTGCATAGAGGTGTTTATAGTATTCTCTGATGGTAGTTTGTATTTCTGTGGGATCGGTGGTGATATCCCCTGTATCATTTTTTATTGTGCCTATTTGATTCTTGTCTCTTCTTTATTATTCTGGCTAGCGGTCTATTTTGTTGATCTTTTCAAAAAACCAACTCCTGGACCCATTAATTTTTTCTTTTCATTTTTTTTCTTTTCTTTTTCTTTTCTTTTCTTTTTTTTTTTTTTTTTTTTTTTGAGATGGAGTCTTGCTGTGTCACCCAGGCTGGAGTGTAGTGGCATGATCTTTGGAAAGTGCAGGCCCTGCCTCCTGAGTTCACACCATTCTCCTGCCTCAGCCTCCTGAGTAGATGGGACTACAGGCACCCACCACCATGCCCAGCTAATTTTTTGTATTTTTAGTAGAGAAGGGGTTTCACTGTGTTAGCCAGGATGGTCTTGATCTCCTGACCTCGTGATCCACCCACTTCGGCCTCCCAAAGGGATTCATTTATTTTTTTGAAGGGTTTTTCATGTCTCTATCTCCTTCAGTTCTTCTCTGATCTTAGTTGCTTCTTGTCTTCTGCTAGCGTTTGAATTTGTTTGCTATTGCTTCTCTAGTTCTTTTAATTGTGATGTTAGGGTGTCAATTTTAGATAGTTCCTGCTTTCTCTTATGGGCATTTAGTGCTATAAATTTCCCTCTACACTTTGCTTTAAGTGTGTCACAGAGATTCTGGTACTTTATGTCTTTGTTCTCATTTGTTTCAAAGAATATCTTTATTTCTGCCTTAGTTTTGTTTTTTACCCAGTAGTCATTCAGGAGCAGTTTGTTCTGTTTCCATGTAGTTGTGCA
>NW_016879094.1:0-801 GCF_001698545.2 Rhinopithecus bieti
AAAGAAAGGAAACCAAATTAATGATGAGACACAAAATTATCTCCCAATATTGTTAATTGAATAATTAGATTTTAAGCTGGATCATATGTGTGTGTGTGTATATATATAGACAGATAGATAGATCCAGTTTATATATATATATATATGCTGACACATACCACAACAGATACATATATGTGTGTATAACACATATGTGTGTAATATATAGTATATAATACATTGTATAATATATATATGCGCAAACGTACTATTTTTAGTCAAAAGAAAAAATGGTATGTTCGGATGTTAAATATTTCTAACCAGTTTTATATATGGAAATAACAATTTCAAGTTGTGAATCATGTACTATAGATAACGAATGTTAGGATCAGGTAATTCGCGAAGAAATGTATAAGTTGTCAAAATCAAAATTGTGTCACTAATGTTAAGAAAACCCTGACAGAGCCAGGAAAAGCCATGAAGAGAGGGTTCTCATGCTTGTGTGCCTGATAACAAAAACAGTCACAAAAGACTACAAAAAACACAAGCTTGTACAAAGGCCATTGAAGCCTTATACAAAAGAATACCTCTGCAAGGACATCTGCCCAGCACCTGCCTGTCCAACTTCAGACTGGCATCACTTCAGACTGGTATTAATCTCTGTAACCAAGGATAATTATTCCAAAATAATTATGTAACCTTTCTTATTTTTTTCTTTAAAAACATTTATCTTCCTTTACCTCCCTGAATGTGCACATCGTTTACCATGGCATGCATATTCCCATTGTAATGCTTTACTTACAAATAAACATATTTTCTTTT
>NW_016879095.1:0-784 GCF_001698545.2 Rhinopithecus bieti
GACGCAAACACCCTGAAATAACTTTACTACAGTATGTTGATGACCTCCTGATTGCAGCCGAGACCCAAGAAGCTTGCCTCCAAGGGACCAAGGGTCTCTTGCAAGCTCTAGGGAATCTAGGCTACCGGGCCTCGGCAAAGAAAGCTCGAATCTGTAAACCAGAAGTAACATATCTGGGGTACCTGCTAAAAGGAGGGCAGCGCTGGTTAACAGACGCCCGGAAGCAGACTGTTCTGCAGATCCCCAGGCCACAATCCACCCGACAAGTAAGGGAATTCCTGGGGTCGGCGGGATTTTGTAGACTATGGATACCTGGGTTCTCAGAGCTGGCTAAGCCATTATATATCAGGCAACATGGGGACAGCAGCCATTTAATTGGACAGAAGAAGCCGAGTCGGCTTTCCAACAGACCAAAACCGCCCTACTCTCTGCGCCTGCACTGGGACTGCCTGACGTCACTAAGCCCTTCCACTTCTATGTGGACGAGAGTAAGGGTGTCGCCAAGGTGGTGCTAACTCAGAACTTAGGCCCCGGGTGGAGGTCAGTTGCCTACCTGTCAAAGAAATCAGACCCAGTGGCTGCCGGGTGGCCCCCTTGTCTCCGAATGATTGCAGCCATGGCCCTGATGGAACAAGATGCTGATAAACTTGCCATGGGTCAAGAATTACAGGTCGTTACCCCACATGCCTTCGAAGGTTTACTCAAACAGACACATAATCGATGGATAAGTAATGCCCGGCTCGGGGCGGAGTAAGATGGCCGAATAGGAACAGCTCCAGTCTCC
>NW_016879096.1:0-1842 GCF_001698545.2 Rhinopithecus bieti
TATATCTTTCACTTGATGTAAATTTAGATTTCACAGTCCTCTGTCCTGGAATCACTTCTTATATTCTCAATCTCGACTCCAAAGCTAACTTACTACAGATGTTTTCCAGGTATTGAGGCTTTTAGGAAAAAAAATGCATAATTTTGTCCTTTTTTTTTTTTTTTTTTTTTTTTTTTGAGACAGGGTCTCGCCCTGTCGCAAAGGCTGGAGTGCAGTAGCATGATCTCAACTCACTGCAACCTTCTCCTCCTGGGATGAAGCGATCCACCTCAGCCTTCTGAGTAGCTGGGACTACAGGCATGGGCCACCACGCCTGGATAATTTTTGTATTTTTTGTAGGAACGTCATTTCACCATGTTGCCCAGGCTGGTCTCGAACTCAAGAGCTCAAGTAATCCCCTCACCTCGGCCTCCCAAAGTCCTGGGATTCCAGGCATGAGCCACTGCACTCAGCCAATAATTACGTCTTACAAAGTAAGACACTGATGACCATAATAATGTGAATCTGAGACTTCTTTGACATTGTAGAGGCTTCAGAGCAAACATTTTCCTTATACTTCCTGAAATTCTGGTGACATTTCCTTTTCTGGTTTTGAACCTGGGAAATAGAAGCAGGAATTTTCCTATCATTCTCACTGTTCTCTGCTATCAGCAGTATAGGTAGTCATTATCCGCCTCTAGTTTATCAGTTGGTCTGCATAGTTATCTCAGACATTTTCGTGCTTTCAGTTCGTGTGCATTTATTTTCAAAGTCCTTTAGTTCAGTGCTTCTGAAGGTTTAACATGCATATGAATCACCCAGGGAGCTGGTTAAAGTGCAGATTCTGATCTGAGGTGGGGTTCAAGACTCTGCATTTCTTTTTATTCTTTTTTCTTTTCTTTTTTATGGGGTCTCACTCATTTGGCCAAGCAGGATCATAGCTCACTGTAGCCTCCGACTCCTGGGCTCAAGGGATCCTCCTGCCTCAGCCTCCTAAGTAGCTAGTACTACGTGTGCGAACCACCATGACCAGCTGAGATTCCTGCGTTTCTATCACACACTCAAATGATAACAATCAAAGTTGCAATTATGTTATTCTGTACAACTCCATAAAGTCAGACAAGAACACTGAAACTTGAAGTCTCTTACATGTATGGAAGATGGAGCTTTATCTATTTATTTATTTATTTATTTATTTTTGAGACAGGGTCTCACTCTGTCATCCAGGCTGGAGTATGATTGTGCTCTTATAGCTCACTGTAGCCTTGAACTCCTGGGCTCAAGCAGTCCTCCTGCCTCAGCCTCTCAAAGTGGTGGGATTACAGGCATGAGCCACGAAGCCCGGCCTTAGCTCTCTTTTAGAAGAGGGATTACGCTCTGGGGGGCGGAGCAAGATGGCCGAATAGAAACAGCTCCAGTCTCCAACTCCCAGCGCGAGCGACACAGAAGACCGGTGATTTCTACATTTTCAACTGGGGTACTGGGGTCATCTCACTAGGGAGTGCCGGACAATCGGTGCTGGTCAGCTGCTGCAGCCTGACCAGCGAGAGCTGAAGCAGGGCGAGGCATCACCTCACCTGGGAAGCACAAGGGGGAAGGGAATCCCTTTTCCTAGCCAGGGGAACTGAGACACACAACACCTGGAAAATCGGGTGACTCCCACCCCAATACTGCGCTTTGAGCAAACAGGCACACCAGGAGATTGTATCCCACACCTGGCCGGGAGGGTCCCACGGCCACGGAGCCTCCCTCATTGCTAGCACAGCAGTCTGCGATCTAACTGCAAGGCAGCAGCGAGGCTGTGGGAGGGGCGCCCGCCATTGCTGAGGCTTAAGTAGGTAAAAAAAAGCCGCTGGGAAGCTT
>NW_016879097.1:0-383 GCF_001698545.2 Rhinopithecus bieti
TGCTGCTCCCTCAACCCAGAAGCTTAGTCTGGTAGGAGATAGAAGCGAGGTGGAGGCTGCCTGGAAAAAGCTGGGCCCACAGAGGAATGTGCTTTCTACTGGAGATGCCACTCAAGGTCAAGAGACAGGGAGAGAGGGAGAGAGAAATGCCTGGCTCTTCCCTTCTCCAGCCCTTCAAGCTCCTAACAGTACCTCTCACTGAGCAAACCCAGGGGAAGTTATAACATAGCAAGGAAGCCTGGGAATGTAGGTGTACCCCTCAGCCCCAGTCAGAGGGTGAGGGGACTCACCAATTTAGGATAGGCATTTGCCTCTGGAGAGGTAGTCAGGGGAATGTGCACAAAGTGGTCCTTGACTATATTGGTAACCCCTAATTTCTTTAA
>NW_016879098.1:0-385 GCF_001698545.2 Rhinopithecus bieti
CCACTGCAGTCCAGCCTGGGTGACAGTGAGACCTTGTCTCAAAAACAAACAAGTGAAAAAATCCACAAAACCAAACAACAACAAATTTTCCCCTCACTCTGAAATGACAGTGGCAAACATCACTTTGCTATTGGAAAATTAAAACACCCCCTCTTGCTAAAACACTCCCTCTTGCTAAAACACTCCCTCTTGCTATCAACCTGCCCTCTTACTCTAACATGTCTGACCCACGGTTTAAAATGCCCAAAAACTGATGTACTCAAATTGTAGTACACTTACCTGTTCTGCAACAGCATTTATTTTTGTCTGGAGGAGATCACCATCCATAGCCCTATAAATGTCTAACAGCATGGAATGATGAAGGGCAGTGTCCTTTAGGATATAT
>NW_016879099.1:0-383 GCF_001698545.2 Rhinopithecus bieti
TCCAAAGTTCTTTCCTCAGACTCCACAAAAACAGTGATTTCAAGCTGTTCAATCCAAAGAACGGTTTAACTCTATGAGACAAATACACACATCACAAAGCAGTTGCTCAGAAAGTTTCTCCGCAGGTTTCATCGGAAGACGTTTCGTTGCTCACCACAAGCCTCCGGGCATCACTAAATATCCCTTCACAGATTCTTCAAAGACAGAGTTTCGAAACTGGAGAACATAGAGTAAGCATTAACTCTGTAAAGAGAATGCACATATCAGAGAGTAGATTGTTGGAATGCTCCTTCCTCCAATTTATTTCAGTATATTTCACTATTCGCCATAGTTCTCAAAGCGCTGCAAAATATTGCTTTCTTAGTTTCACAGGAGCAGTGTTC
>NW_016879100.1:0-378 GCF_001698545.2 Rhinopithecus bieti
TATAAAGAGAACTTTTGTCCTGTGGGAAGGCTTACAGCTGGAGCTTGTACTAGGGCCTGCTTTAAGGTTTTGAAGGCTGTTTCTGCCTCTGGTTCCCATTCTACTAGATGAGTATTTGCCCTCTGGGTCTCCTTGATTAGAGTATAAAAGGGCTTGGTTATCACTGTATCTGGGGATCCATAGTTGGCAAAAGCTGGTGATTCCAAGGAACTCCTGCAACTGTTTTAATGTCTTAGGGTGAGGATAAGCCAGTATAGGCTGTATTCATTCCTTGCTGAGGGCCCTGGTCCCTCTGGCTAAGATTAGGCCTAGATATTTGACCTGCTGTAGGCAAAGCTGGGCCTTTGACGTAGACACCTTGTACCCTTGATTAGCTAG
>NW_016879101.1:0-783 GCF_001698545.2 Rhinopithecus bieti
GGGTTTTCTGTAGGAGACCTGTCAACACCTCTTTCAACCTACAGGAAGCTTTGGGAGTGCCTGAAGGGAGAAATATTCTTGAGAACAGCCAGAGACTAAAGTAGGGTGGGGCAGAGGCAGTACTGCCATTCCCAACCCTGGAAACTCCACTCTGTAACTTGGCCAAAGGAGATGCCAAATCAGAGTGACAGTTAAGCAACACCACCTTCTACCTTCTGTAGTAGGCTTGTTCCACAGGTTTCTTGGGTACAACCCCCTAGCCAGCGTTTCTACGCTTTGGGACCTTCCCCATTTGGGACAAGTGACACTCTGATTGTTTTCTTCAACTGAGGCAAACCTGGGCATAAACTGCCATCTGGTGCTAAAAAGAAAGCAGCAACCTAGAGGGAATAAATGAAAGAAAATTCACAGGTAAATTATAAAGAATCACTAATCAAACATATGCAATAAATACCAAAGTAAATCAGACAAAGAAGACTGGAATAAATACTCCTTCAGTGCAAAGATAGACATCTACAAGAAGCAGCAGCAAACAGGGAACCATGATCTCTTCAAACAGACAAAGCAAGGAACCAGTGACTGACCGTAATGAGATAATGATATGTGAACTCTCTGAGGAAAAGATAGCTGAAACTCTCTAAAGAAAAGACTAAAGAAGTAGGTTAAACACATCAGAACTCTGTTCTGCTTCTCCGACGTTCCTTGCAGCTACTCTTTAGTCAAGTAACAGAGGGAAAAGGTGTCTGATATTTTATAAGTGAACAAAGTTGGTCTAGTTTGACC
>NW_016879102.1:0-381 GCF_001698545.2 Rhinopithecus bieti
AAGCTGTGGAAAAGCTCCCCTTATCCAACAGAGTTTAAAGGTAGTAACTTGGGTTTTGCGAGTTCTTTGTTTACTGAGGACTTGTGGGGAGGAACCACGCTAAGCCATGATCAATGAGGAGAAGCAACAGAGCCTGTCTGTCCCCAGGAGCCAGTCCTCTGCTCTTCTGCAGGCAGGCCGCTGCCTGGGGGCTCTAGTCATTCCAGTGGAAGATGAATGTAACCTGCATGGTGATGTGACAACTGTTTCCTCCCTGACCCTAGAGGACCTGGCTCTAGAAGTTTGGGATCAATCCTGAATTTAGTTATGTGTTACATTTACTTTTATTTAAAAGTATCGTATATATAAATAATATAAAACAATAACCCTTCTAGGGTTTCT
>NW_016879103.1:0-836 GCF_001698545.2 Rhinopithecus bieti
AGAATTTAGTTAAGGAACAATTGGCCGAAGGGCATATTGAACCATATTGTACTTCTGCATGGAATTCCCCTGTGTTTGTCATTAAGAAGAAAAGTGGAAAATGGCACTTATTAACTGATCTTAGAGCTGCAAATACTTGTATTCAACCTATGGGGACTTTACAACCTGGGTTTCCTAATCCAGCTCTTATTCCACAAAATTGGAAATTAATGGTCATAGATCTTAAACATTGTTTTTTTACTATTCCATTATCACCCCAAGATTGTGAAAAATTTGCCTCTACTGTTCCCGAATATAATAATAGACAGCCTACTCAAAGATATCAATGGAAAGTTATAAATTGGCTAAATTAATTATTAAAGGACGACATCAAGCTCGTCAGTTGCTTGGTGCTGACCCTATAAAAATTATTATCTAATCAATACATTGAATCTCTATTGGAAACTCATGAGGGTTGGCAAGTGGCTTGCACTGAGTATACTGGTTCTTTTTCTCAGCATTATCCTAATAATAAATTACTTGCTTTTCTGCAACAATATTCTTTATTGCCAGATAATCCTATCTCTCACACTCCGGTTAAAGTTCCTACCTTTTTTACTGATGCTTCCAGCAATGGAAAAGCTGGATACTGGACATCAGATAATTCAAAAATTTCTCACTACCCATTTGAATCAGTACAACAAGGAGAACTTTTTGCCATTCTTATGGTTCTACAAGATTGGCCTCAAACCCCTTGTAATATAGTTAGTGATTCCCAATACGCTGTATACTTAACTAAATATACATCTCAAAAACTTCTTTACCATTATTTCCTCAAACTCCTTTAAAAAAATTAT
>NW_016879104.1:0-801 GCF_001698545.2 Rhinopithecus bieti
TGGGTCCCTGACCCCTGAGTAGACTAACTGGGAGACATCCCCCATTAGGTAGGTGCAGACCAACACCTCACACCTCACACGGCTGAGTACACCTCTGAGATGAAGCTTCCAGAGCAAGAATCAGACAGCAACACTCACTGTTCAGCAATATTCTATCTTCTGCAGCCTCCGCTGCTGATACCCAGGCAAACAGGGTCTGGAGTGGACCTCAAGCAAACTCCAGCAGACCTGCAGCTGAGGGTCCTGACTGTTAGAAGGAAAACTAACAAACAGAAAGGACACCTACACCAATATCCCATTAGTACGTCTCCATCATCAAAGACCAAAGGCAGATAAAATCATAAAGATGGGCAAAAGCAGTGCAGAAAAGCTAGAAATTCAAAAAATCAGAGTGCATCTCCCACTCCAAAGGAACGCAGCTCATTGCCAGCAACAGAACAAAGTTGGACGGAGAACGACTTTGATGAGTTGAGAGAAGAAGACTTCAGTCAATCAAACTTCTCAGAGCTAAAGGAGGAACTAGGTAACCAGGGCAAAGAAACTAAAAACCTTGAAAAAATAATGGATGAATGGATAACTAGAATAATCAATAATCATCCCCATTAAGCTACCAATGACTTTCTTCACAGAATTGGAAAAAACTGCTTTAAAGTTCATATGGAACCAAAAAAAGAGCCCGCATTGCCAAGACAATCCTAAGTCAAAAGAACAAAGCTGGAGGCATCACGCTACCTGACTTCAAACTATACTACAAGGCTACAGTAACCAAAAAAGCATGGTACTGGTACCCAAACAGAGATA
>NW_016879105.1:0-784 GCF_001698545.2 Rhinopithecus bieti
TCAAATAACATCTTTATTTCTGCCTTCCTTTCATTATTTACCCAGTAGTCACTCAGGAGCAGATTGTTTAGTTTCCATGTACTTGTGTGGTTTCAAGTGAGTTTCTTAATCCTGAGTTCTAATTTGATTACACTGTGGTCTGACAGACAGTTTGTTGTGATTTTTGTTCTTTTACATTTGCTGATGAGTGCTTTACTTCCAACCATGTGGTCAATTTTGGAATAAGTGTGATGTGGTGCTGAGAAGCATGTATATTCTGTTGATTTGGGGTGGAGAGTTCTGTAGATGTCTATTAGGTCTGCTTCATGCAGAGCTCAGTTCAAGTCCTGGATATCCTTGTTAACCTTCTGTCCCGCTGATGTGTCTGATATTGACAGTGGGTTGTTAAAGTCTCCCGTTATTTTTGTTCGAGAGTCTCAGTCTCTTTGTAGGTCTCTAAGGACTTGCTTTATGAATCTGGGTTGTCCTGTATTGGGTGCATATATATTTAAGATAGTTAGCTCTTCTCGTTGAATTGATCCGTTTACCATTACATAATGGCCTTCTTTGTTTCTTTTGAACTTTGTTCGTTCAAAGTCTGTTTTATCAGAGACTAGGATTGCAACCCCTACTTTTTTTTGCTTTCCATTTGCTTGGTAGATCTTCCTCCATCCCTTTATTTCGAGCCTATGTGTGTCTTTGCACATGAGATGGGTCTCCTGAATACAGCACACTGATCGGTCTTGACTCTTTATCCAGCTTGCCCATCTGTGTCTTTTAATTGGGGCATTTAGCCCATTTACAT
>NW_016879106.1:0-1340 GCF_001698545.2 Rhinopithecus bieti
TGCAGCCCAGAATCATCCCATGGGCCTCAAGACGTGGTGTCAGCTGAAAGTTCACTGATCCGTGAGCCCTCTGCATCCCTCCTTTTGAAGGGAGGTGGCCTGCCCTGATTTGGAAGGGCCTGGGGCTCCTTCAAACTGATCCCGCTTTCCAGCACACGTGTAAACAGGTCCAGGGGCGATTCCGAGGTGGAGCCAATGCGTGGCACTGGCGTACCCTAGAGCAGATGGTGTGAACCTGTGTCCCTGAGGGCACACGGGGCGATTGCGTAAGAAACAATGGGGTCCAGGCATGTGCCCGGTGGAAGGGGGGCACAGGTGACTTTTCCATGAATGCCAGGGAGAATCAAAGAACGCCTGGGATCTAGCAGCGGGCCAAAAGTTTCAGGGGGTCAGTCCACCCCGGAGCAGAGGGGAGTCTCATTCTCAGGAATGAGACTGGATGTGCAGAGGAAATGGGACAGTTCCTGTTCCAGAAATCAAGGACTTGTCTTTCAAAGAAGGAGGGAGGCAGAGGGCTCAGAAGGGTCAGTGAACTCTCAGTTGACAGCACGCCTTGAGGCCGGTGGGGTGATTGTCGGCTGCAGTGAGTCCCTGCCTGACTCACTAGATGTGCTCAGCCCGTGCTTTCTCCACCGGAGGGGTCCAGAGTTGGATCTGAAGCTGAGTCCTGAGACCCCAGCCGGCGCCCTGAAGCTCCCCCTCCCCTGGTAGAAATCAGCTCAAACCGAAGCAGGTCTGCAGAGAGAAGCAATCATGACAGTGATCTCCAGGAAGTGTCACCCTGATGGAATGGGAAGCGATCCTTGTGAAAGACATCCAGCCAGACCAAGAAGCATCTACGTCGTGGAGAAACAGGGGATACACAGCCAGAGCGAGAACGGAGCAGAGGCCAGAGCCCAGGCGAGGTACAGCACGATGAAACCGCCACGGGCTAAGGGGAGGGGGGCCAAACGGGTGGCCTGTCCAGTGAGGCTAGCGTTCCAGTGTCTGGGATTGTGGCCATCACCCATTTCCGGCTTCCTCTTTCATCCTGTGTGGTGGTGTGGCTTCTTTTATCAGAGAAGAGCCCTGAAAAGATACAAGCCCCTTCTGTGATGTGGGCCTGCTCCTCTCCTGCAGGACAATGAGCTCCCGTGCGGCTCTTGTTTGCGGCTGGAGTGTGTTCGTCTTGATCCACGAAAAGAGGCAGCACGGGATGGGGCTGAGATTTCGACTGCTCTGGGAGCCACGCATCTCCTCATGTGGTCGAGGCTTCACAAACCCAAAGTGGAACCGCTGTGAAAACGGTTGACCAGCGGACACATGACCCAGGCAGAGACGCGCAGGGAGGCTCACCAAAG
>NW_016879107.1:0-585 GCF_001698545.2 Rhinopithecus bieti
GATGGACGGGCTGGAGGAGGGAGGGAGACCCCATGCGGAGGCTCTGAGAGGGAAGAGAAGCCCACGGTCACCCTCGCCTGAAAGGGGCTGACTCAGGAAGGCACCGGGTCTATTTGCTGCTGTGTCCTGGCCCTCAGTGAGATAAAGATAAATCAGGCAGACAGTGACCCAGGGGCAAGGAGACCCCATTTCTCTCTGAAATGTCTGCAGAGAGCCTGGTGCCCGCCCCCACCTCAGCCCTGGGGAAATGAGAGCCAGGTTCCAGGGGAGGGCAGTTCCCCTTCCTGTGGGCTGAGGATGAGACAATCCCATGACAAGAAGGACCCAGCCTCCGAGCGGCCACACCCTGTGTCTCTCTGTCCTGTCAGCACCGAGGGCTCATCCATCAGCAGAGCCCGGGGTCACTGGGAGGAGACGCCATGACCCCGCCCTCACAGCCCTGCTCTGCCTCGGTGAGATTTCCAGATGGGGAGGGGAGATCCGAGTCTTGGAGGGACCCCACCCCACACACAAGCCCTGGTCCATCAGGAGTCCTCAAAAGCTCAGGAGGCACCAGGGCAGGGAGGGTCTGCTCAGGCTTCAGGG
>NW_016879108.1:0-587 GCF_001698545.2 Rhinopithecus bieti
TGCAGGTAGTTGATGCTATAAAGATCCATGTCCTCCGTGTGCCAAGCGAACGTGGTCTTCCACATGCCAAAGTACAGGTAGGGTGTGTTGACACCCTCGATGACAACCCCACATTCCTGCTCCAGCAGGTCCAGAATTGTTCCCAGGTGTCGTAGGTTCCACTGTTTAGTGTTTTCTTCAAATAAGGAGCCACTAATATCAGCACCATAAATTGCTGAATTACCAGGGTGGCTCTTCCAGTATTGTCGCTCCAAATCTCTAAAATTCCGGTGTGGTGGAGTCTGATATTTTTTACTGTTTGCCAAGTGGTAATACTCCCCCACCCTCATGGCTTTCTTCTTTTTATGGTATTGAGTAAACACCCCTGCCTGTCCAGAGGTCACCTGCTGGAGGGGAGTGGCTACTAAGATGTCTCCGATATCATCGTAAGTCTTTCTGGCTTTCCATTCCTTGGGTGGAATTACCTTGGCAAGGCCAGCTTGGTGTGCGCCTTGGGACTCCATATAAGCAACATATTTGTTGAAATCTGTAAATTCTTCCATGGTGGGGTAAAAAGTCATAATGGTATGACTCGTGTTCTGGGGATC
>NW_016879109.1:0-801 GCF_001698545.2 Rhinopithecus bieti
AACTAGAGAGAACCTTTCTGACAGATGGCTTTCTGATGCGTGACTTCATCACACAGAGCTCCACCCTTCCCTTCTTGGAACCGTTTGTTAACTGTGTTGTGTTGGCTTCTGCAGAGTGGTATTTGGGAGCTCAATGAGGGCTATGGTGAAAAAGGAAATATCCTCAGATCAAAACTGGAACGAAGCCTTCTGAGAAACTGCATTGTGATGTGTGAGTGCAACTCACACAGTTAGACGTTTCTCTTCAGTGATCAGTTTGCTAACACAGTTTTCTGGAATTCTGCAATGGGATATTTCTTTGCGCAATGAACATTACAGTGACAAAGGAAATATCCACAGATGAAAACTAGAAAGAAGCTTTCTTAGAAACTTCTTGGTGATGTGTGAATTCATCTCACAGAGTTACACTTATGTTTCGTGGAGCAGTCCATTAACACTGTCTTTGAGGAAGCTGAGAATGGCTAGTTTGGATCGCATTGAGGCCTGCGCTGATAAAGCAAATATCATCAGTTCAAAACTTGAAAGAAGGTTTCTGAGAAACTTCTTTGTGTTCTGTGAATTCATCTCACAGAGTTACAGCTTAGTCCTCCAAAAGCAGTTTTCTAACACTCTTTTCGTGGAATCTGCAAAGTGAGATTTGGAAGCCCATAGGGGCCCTTGGCGAAAAAGGAAACACCTCAGATAATAACTACAGAGAAGCTTTCTGAAAGATTGCTTTCTGATGAGTGGATTCATCACACAGAGTTCCACCCTTCCCTTTTTGGAACAGTTTGCTAACTCTGTTGTGTTGGTTTTGCAGAG
>NW_016879110.1:0-587 GCF_001698545.2 Rhinopithecus bieti
TTCTATTAAAAATACAAAAATTAGTGGGTGTGGTGGTGCACGCCTGTAATCCCAGTTACTGGGGTGGCTAAGGCAGGAGAATCACTTGAACCCAGGAGGTAGAGGTTGCGGTAAGCCAAGATTGTGCCACTGCCAGCCTTGGAGACAGTGAGACTCCATCTCAAAAAAAAAAAAAAAAAATTCTCTTTCCATCTTAAGTAGTAAAATATCTAGAGCATAGGAATATGTATGTATATATCTGAGTTGATGCTTATATTCAGTATAAGCAGTTATATGGATTTGGGGAAATTCTGATAAATTTTTGAAAAATTAGATGTGCAATGAAATTGACATTTAATTTGGTGTTAGAGACACCAAAATATAATAGTTTGCAAAAGTTGCTCATTGTTCAAATTCCCAGTATGAAAAGCTGAGTTTATGTGCCAGCCCCTTGCACAGCGGTGGTTTTTAAAATAATTCTCCTCGAACTGATGCCCTTGGCTCTCCATCTGTCAATACATTACCATCTGAATTTCTTTTCTTTTTTTTTTTTCTATTTAGACCGAGTCTTGCTCTGTCGCCCAGGCTGGAGTGCAGTGGTGCAATCT
>NW_016879111.1:0-1797 GCF_001698545.2 Rhinopithecus bieti
CTAAGATCAGAGCAGAACTGAGGGACATAGAGACATCAGAAACCCTTCAAAAAATCAATGAATCCAGGAGCTGGTGTTTTGAAAAGATCAACAAAATTAATAGCCTGCTAGCAAGACTAATAAAGAAGAAAAGAGAGGAATCAAATAGATGCAATAAAAAATGATAAAGGGGATATCACCACTGACCCCACAGAAATACAAACTACCATCAGAGAATACTATAAACATCTCTATGCAAATAAACTAGAAAATCTAGAAGAAATGGATAAATTCCCAGACACATACACCCTCCCAAGACTAAACCAGGAAGAAGTTGAATCTCTGAATTTTGGTTTACCAATAACAGGCTCTGAAATTGAGGCAATAATTAATAGCCTACCAACCAAAAAAAGTCCAGGACCAGACAGATTCACAGCCAAATTCTACCAGAGGTACAAAGAGGAACTGGTACCATTCCTTCTGAAAGTATTCCAATCAACACAAAAAGAATGAATCCTTCCTAACTCATTTTATGATGCCAGCATCATCCCAATACCAAAGCCTGGCAGAGACACAACAGAAAAAGAGAATTTTAGATCAATATCCCTAATGAACATCAAAAATCCTCAATAAAATACTGGCAAACCGAATCCAACAGCACACCAAAAAAGCTCATCCACCATCAGGTTGGCTTCATCCCTGGGATGCAAGGCTGGTTCAACATATGCAAATCAATTAAACATATTCCATCACATAAACAGAAACAACGACAAAAGCCACATGATTATCTCAATAGATGCAGAAAAGGACTTTGACAAAATTCAACACCCTTCATGCTAAAAATTCTCAATAAACTAGCTATTGATGGAACGTATCTCAAAATATTAAGAGCTATTTATGACAAACCCACAGCCAATATCATACTGAATGGGCAAAACCTGGAAGCATTCCCTTTGAAAACTGACACAAGACAGGGATGCCCTCTCTCACCACTTCTGTTCAACAAAGTGTTGGAAGTTCTGGCTAAGGCAATCAGGCAAGAGAAAGAAATAAAGGGTATTCAGTTAGGAAAAGAGGAAATCAAATTGTCCCTGTTTGCAGTGGACATATTTAGAAAACCCCATTGTCTCAACCCCAAATCTCCTTAAGTTGATAAGCAACTTTAGCAGAGTCTCAGGATACAAAATCAATGTGCAAAAATCACAAGCATTCCTATATACCAAGAACATACAGAGAGCCAAATTATGAGTGAACTCCCATTCACAATTGCTACAAAGAGAATAAAATACCTAGGAATCCGACTTACAAGAGATGAGAAGGACCTCTTCAAGGAGAACTTCAAATCACTGCTCAATGAAACAAAAGAGGACACAATCAAATGGAAGAACATTCCACGCTCATGGAAGAGGAAGAGTCAATATAGTGAAAATGGCCATATTGCCCAAGGTATAGTAGGAACAACCTGCTCAAGGTAATTTATAGATTCAGTGCCATCCCCATCAAGCTACCAATGACTTTCTTCACAGAATTGGAAAAAACTACTTTAAAATTCATATGGAACCAAAAAAGAGCCCGCATTGCCAAGACAATCCTAAGCAAAAAGAACAGATGGAGGCATCATGCTACCTGATTTCAAACTATACTACAAAGCTACAGTAACCAAAGCAGCATGGTACTGGTACCAAAACAGACATACAGACAAATGGAACAGAACAGAACCCTCAGAAATAACGCCACACATCTACAACCATCTGATCTTTGACAAACCTTATAAAAACAAGAAATGGGGAAAGGATTCCTTATTTATTAAATGGTGCT
>NW_016879112.1:0-587 GCF_001698545.2 Rhinopithecus bieti
CTTTCTAAGAAGCCGCTTTGTGATGGGTTAATTCATCTCAGAGTTACGTGATTCTTTTCATGGAACAGTTTGGCAGCACTGTTTTCGGTTAATCTGAGAGGGGATAGATATTTTCAATTGCATTAAAGCCTATGGTGACAAACTGAATATCCTCAGATAGAAACTAGAAAGAAGATTTCTGAGAAAGTTCTTTATGATGTTTTAATTCCTCTCACAGGGTTACACCTTACTTTTCATGCAGGAGTTTTCTAACACTGTTTTCATGTAATCTGCAAATGGATATTTGGGAGTGCTTTGAGGCCTACAGTGAAAAAATAAATATCCTCAAATACAAACTAGAAAGAAACATTTTGAGAAACTTCTTTGTGATGTGTGAATTCATTTCACAGAGCTACAATGTTCTTTTCATTGAGCAGTTTGCTAGCACTGTTCTCTTGGAATTTGCAATGGGATATTTCAGAGCGCATTGAAGTTTATTTTGACAAAGGATATATCCTTGGACAAAAAAAAGAAGGAAGTTTTCTGAGAAAATACTTTGTGATTCGTGAATTCATCTCACTGATTTACACAAAACTTTTCATGGAGCA
>NW_016879113.1:0-582 GCF_001698545.2 Rhinopithecus bieti
ATTAATGCCACTGAATTATATGTTTAAAAATGGTTAAAATGAGGCAGGGCATGGTGGCTTAAGCGTATAATTCCAGCACTTTGGGAGGCTGAGGCAAGAGGATTGCTTGAGCTCAGGAGTTTGAGACCAGCCTGGGCAACACAGGGAGACCCGTCTCTACAAATAATTTTTTAAAATTAGGGGTGTGGTGGCACGTGCCTGTGGTCCCAGCTACGTGGGAGCTTGAGGCAGGAGGATCACCTGAACCAGGAGATCAAGGCTGCAGTGAGCTGGGACTGCACCACTGCACTCCAGCCTGGGTAGCAGAGTGAGACCCTGTCTCAAAGGGGGAAAAAAAAAAACTTGAAAAAATTCTGAATACTTCTGGGTCCAAAGCAGTTCAGATAAGGGATACTTAACCTGTTTCAAATGCCTTTTAACTTGTAATGCACTTTTAGAAATCTGTCCCAAAAGCCAGGCACAGCAGTGCGCACTTGTAGTCCCAGTTACTTAGCAGGCTGAGGTGGAATTCTTGGGCCCAAGAGTTCAAAGCAAGGCTGGGCAACATAGTGACACCCTGTGTCTTAAAAAAGAAAAGAAAAG
>NW_016879114.1:0-1631 GCF_001698545.2 Rhinopithecus bieti
TAATCATGTGGTTTTTGTCTTTGGTTCTGTTCATGTGATGGATTACGTTTATTGATTCACGTATGTTGAACCAACCTTGCATCCCAGGTATCAAGCTGACTTGATCGTGATGGATAAGCTTTTTGATGTGCTGCTGGATTTGGTTTGCCAGTATTTTATTGAGGATTTTTGCATCAATGTTCATCAGGGATATTGGCCTGAAATTTTCTTTTTTTGTTGTCTCTGTCAGGTTTTGGTATCAGGATGATGCTAGCCTCATAAAATAAGTTAGGGAGGATTCCCTCTTTTTCTATTGTTTGGAATAGTTTCAGAAAAAAATCATACCAGCTCTTCTTTGTGCCTCTGGTAGAATTTGGCTGTGAATCTGTCTCGTCCTGGACTTGTTTTTGGGTTAGTAGACTATTACTTACTGCCTCAATTTCAGAACTTGTTATTGGTCTATTGAGGGATTCGACTTCTTCCTGGTTTAGACTTGGGAGGGTGTATGTGTCCAGGAATTTATCCATTTCTTCTAGATTTTCCAGTTTATTTGCATAGAAGGTATTTATAGTATTCTCTGATGGTAGTTTGTATTTCTGTGGGATCAGTAGTGATCACACTGATCACCTTTTATCATTTTTTACTGCATCTATTTGATTGTTCTCTGTGTTCTTCTTCATTAGTCTGACTAGCCGTCTATTTGTTGATCTTTTCAAAAGCAGCCCCTGGATTCATTGATTTGTTGAAGGGTTTTCTGTGTCTCTATCTCCTTCAGTTCTGCTAGGATCTTAGTTATTTCTCATCTTCTGCTAGCTTTTGAATTTGTTTGCTTTTGCTTCTCTAGTTCTTTTAACTGTGATGTTAAGGTGTCAGTTTTAGATCTTTCCTGCTTTCTTTGTGGGAATTTAGTGCTATAAATTTCCCTCTAAACACTGCTTTAAATTTCCCTCTAAACACTGCTTTAAATGTGTCCCAGAGAATCTGGTATGCTGTGTCTTTGTTCTCATTGGTTTCAAAGAATATCTTTATTTCTGCTTTCATTTTGTTATTTACCCAGTAGCCATTCCGGAGCAGGTTGTTCAGTTTCCATGTAGCTGTGTGGTTTTGAGTGAGTTTCTTAATCCCAAGTTCTCATTTGCTTGCACTGTGGTCTGAGAGACTGTTTGTTATGATTTCCATTCTTTTGCATTTGCTGAGGAGTGTTTTACTTCCAATTATGTGGTCAGTTTTAGAATAAGTGCAATGAGGTGCTGAGAAGAATGTACATTCTGTTGATTTGGAGTAGAGAATTCTGTAGATGTCTGTTAGGTCCACTAGGTCCAGAGATGAGTTCAAGTCCTGAATATCCTTGTTGATTTTCTGTCTTGTTGATCTAATATTTACAGTGGGGTGTTAAATTATCCCACTATTATTGTGTGGGAGTCTAAGTCTCTTTGTAGGTCTCTAAGAACTTGCTTTATGAATCTGGGTGTTCCTGTATTGGGTGCATATAACGTAGGATAGTTAGCTCTTCTCGTTGCGTTGATTCCTTTATCATTATGCAATGCCCTTGTCTCTTTTGATCTTTTTGGTTTAAAGTCTGTTTTATCAGAGACTAGGATTGTAACTCCTGCTTTTTTTTTTTTTTTTTTTTTGCTTTCCATTTGGTTGGT
>NW_016879115.1:0-462 GCF_001698545.2 Rhinopithecus bieti
GCTTGCAGTGAGCTGAGATCTGGCCACTGCACTCTAGCCCCAGTGACAGAGCGAGACTCTGTCTGAAAAAAAAAAAAAAAGCTTGTCCACCATGATCAAATCAGCTTCCTCCCTGGGATGCAAATCTGATTCAACATATGCAAATCAATAAACATAATCCATCACATAAACAGAACCAATGACAAAAAACACATGATTATCTCAATAGATGCAGAAAAGGCCTTTGATAAAATTCAACACCCCTTCATGCTAAAAACTCTCAATAAACTAGGTATTGATGGAACATACCTCAAAATGATAAGAGCTATTTATGACAAATCCACAGCCAATATCATACTGAATGAGCAAACGCTGGAAGCATTCCTTTGAAAACCGGGAGAAGCCAAGGATGCCCTCTCTCACCACTCCTATTCAACACAGTATTGGAAGTTCTGGCCAGGGTAATCAGGCAAGAGAAGGAAA
>NW_016879116.1:0-2793 GCF_001698545.2 Rhinopithecus bieti
AATTTAAATATTATTCATGGCATATAGCCTAGTCCATGCTCTAGCTGTTTCTATGGCTTGGGCTTCGTTGATCTTCCACTGCTCCGCTACATCATTTGCTAATGGATCATCTGGATTGGGAGCACTTAACAAGGCCTGGATCGATAGCAGAACTGTGCGGATCTGCAGTGCTGGGGACCACTTATCTTTCAAAATATCTAAACATATTCTTCCTAACTTGTCTACATTAGGATGATAAATTTTGGTTATGAAATGTACTTTAGGGGCTGCCATTGGGTATTCTTTAGGAAGGAATAGTTCAAGTTTAAAAGTCCCTCCCTCAAAGGGGGAATCTTGAGGGCCAGCAATGACCACATGAAAATAACGGGCGTTGCTCTCATCTGGTTCTGCTCTGATGCCAGGAACTGGTTCTGCCAGCAAATGCAGGGTTTCCTTGATGATCCTGCGGGGCAGCCCGGCCATCTTGTCAGAACCTGAGTTCAGCCTCTGGTCTCGTCTCCCGTATTTAACTTTTAATACCAGTTGTGTTTAACAACTAACGATTGACATAATTCTTGAAAATCCACTATGACATTGTCCAAGTAGGCTTCAGCACATTCCTGTATGAGCCAACTTATATATAAGCATGACTCATATTCAAAATATTTAACAACCAGTTTTGCATGGGCGCCAACCTATTAGAATGGATATTAACCAACATGCTTTAGCTGTGCCTACAAGAATTCACGTGTCCAGAGGAGAGATGCCTTTCATTATTAACCTTCATATCTTTTAAGTTTCCTAGCCCACTGCCTTTAACATAGTAAGTGAACTCTGGTAGTTTGGAAAGAATAAAGGCTGAAAGAATAAATTATGCATTGGTGGAAGTGACTCCATAGTGCAAATATATACATATATAGGAGTCTATTACTGAAGACTTAGGTTTTTTAAAAGCCCCTCCCTCCTTTTATAGAAAATTTGTCTTTGGTTGAGAATTTTCATGCAGGACAAGTAAACAATATTTCACTTATTCCTTTACCTTAGTGATCCTTTTTTCCTTATGTTGAAATTCTACATTGGAATAGATGTCCATCCCACTCTCCATGCTCCAGAAAGTTGTTCATGCTACTCTCAGTCTACTAGACTATTTCATGCTCTATTAGACTTTTGTTTATTTCCTCTTAGTACTCGCTTTTCTTGATTTTTTTCCCTTTCATGTGCTCTTACTCTCTCAGTCACCTAGGGATCATCTATTTTCAAATTTTTTCTACTCTTCTTGACAACTGTGATTACACTAGTTACATTCTCCCCTGTGCCTCCACTGCGTGCTACAGAATGCTAACACATTATCTAACAGTTTATTAGGTTTAATTATTTCTATGTCTGTATTTGTCCACATGTCCTTCCTTGCCCTTGGGGAGAATAAGAGCTTTGGTAAGGCAACATTGCTTTTTCACATTTCCTTTTCCTGTTCTTCTTCAGTATTCCTTGAGACTTTCTAAACATCACTTATCCCTTTCTAGGGCTTAGACTCTTTGACAGCAGAGGAAATATATGGTCAATCACTATCCCTACACCAAAAAGTATAGTGGACTTCAGAGCCAGATTGCCTAGAAGCTCCACTATTCACTACACATGTAATTTAAAACCAATTATTTCCATCTGCCTCAGTGTTCTCATCTGAAAAAAATAATGGTATTAAAAATGTACCAGTCTCATAGCTTGTTAAGAAGACTGGGGGTTCGTTGAGCAAGATGGATGAATAGGGACAGCTCCAGCCTCCAGCTCCCAGCACAAGTGACACAGAAGATGGGTGACTTCTGCATTTTCAACTGAGGTACCAGGTTCATCTCACTGGGTGGTGCCATTCAATCGGTGCTGGTAAGTTGGTGCAGCCCAACCAGTGAGAGCTGAAGCAGGGTGGGGCATTGCCTCACCTGGGAAGCACAAGGGGGAAGGGAATCCCTTTTCCTAGACAAAGGAAACTGAGACACACAACACCTGGAAAATCAGGCAACTCCCACCCTAATACTGTGCTTTACCAAGGGTCTTAGCAAATGGCACACCAGGAGATTATATCCCACATCTGGCGCAGAGGGTCCAATGCCCACGGAGCCTCCCTTATTGCTAGCACAGCAGTCTGAGATCTAAGTGCAAGGCAGCAGCAAGGCTGGGAGAGGGGCACTTGTCATTGCTGAGGCGTAAGTAGGTAAACAAAGCCACTGGGAAGCTCGAACTGGGTGGAGGCCACTGCAGCTCAAGGAGGCCTGCCTACCTCTGTAAACTCCACCTCTGGGGACAGGGCATAGCTAAACAGAAAGCAGCAGAAACCTCTGCAGATGTAAATGACCCTGTCTGACAGCTTTGAAGAGAGCAGTGGGTCTCCCAGCAAGGAGGTTGAGATCTGAGAACTCTGAAACAAGTTTCCAGAGCAAGAATCAGACAGCAACACTCACTGTTAAGCAATATTCTATCTTCTTCAGCCTCTGCGGCTGATACCTAGGCAAATAGGGTCTAGAGTGGACCTCAAACAAACTCCAACAGACCTGCAGCTGAGGGTCCTGACTGTTAGAAGGAAAACTAACAAACAGAAAGGACACCCACACCAAAACCCCATCAGTACGTCATCATTATCAAAGACTAAAGGCAGAAAAAACCACAAAGATGGGGGAAAAGCGGGGCAGAAAAGCTGGAAATTCAAAAACTCAGAGTGCATCTCCCCCTCCAAAGGAACCAGTAACGTATCAAAACTGGATGGAGAATGACTTTGATGAGTTGAGACAAGAAGCCTTCAGTTGCTTCAAAAGAATAAAA
>NW_016879117.1:0-2149 GCF_001698545.2 Rhinopithecus bieti
TCTCATTAGTTTCAAAGAACATCTTTATTTCTGCCTTCATTTCATTATGCACCCAGTAGTCATTCAGGAGCAGGTTGTTCAGTTTCCAGTTTCAGCAGGTTGAGCGGTTTTGATTGAGTTTCTTAGTCCTGAGTTCTAGTTTAATTGCACTGTGGTCTGAGAGATGGTTTGTTATATTTTCTGTTCTTTTACATTTGCTGAGGAGTGCTTTACTTACAACTATGTGGTCAATTTTGGAATAAGTGCGATGTGGTGCTGAGAAGAATGTATATTCTGTTGATTTGGGGTGGAGAGTTCTGTAGATGTGTATTAGGTCCGCTTGGTGCAGAGTTGAGTTCAATTCCTGGATATCCTTGTTAACTTTCTGTCTCGATCTGTCTAATGTTGACAGTGGAGTGTTGAAGTCTCCCATTATTATTGTATGGGTGTCTCTCTTTGTGAGTCTCTAAGGACTTGCTTTATGAATCTGGGTGCTAAGTTTAAAACTCTTAAGTGTGGAATAAACAAAGTTGGGCAAGTGCGGACAGGCGGCTGTGGACTGGAAGGGAACTGGAGCCAGCCTCCTGGGGGTTGTGAAAGGGCCTGGCGGAGCCTCCAGCAGCCCAGCGTGCTCTGTAGTGAGCGGAGGTGGGCAACTGAGAACAGGGCAGAGGCTCCAGGCCCGTCGGGGACAGGCCTGGAGTCAGGATAGTGAACAACCAGGAGGGGGTCCAGAGCCAGGACACGGGGAATAGCAGGGGAAGAGCGCGTGGTCAGGGGTAGGGCCCTATCTGGAGCGCCCAGGTTCCCAGGATGGTGGCAGCCTTGCCACAGCCCGCGGCGGGGGTGGGGGGGACGTTGCCTAGGCCTGGGTGGCCGCCAGGAGTCGCAGCCCGCTCTCCAGGCAGCGCAGCCCCTGGCAACTGCAGAGCCACTCTCCCTCTGGACTGGGCTGCCCTGTAGCCAATCCGCCTGGCGGGAAGTGCCCGCCGGGGGCGCACTCGAGACCCGCGAACGGTGGCCAAGAGCATGGAGGCCTTGGAGCCCCGGCGCCCCGGCCGGTCCTCCGGGCCTCTGTTCTTTAAATCCTGCCACATTCTGAGGCCAGGTCCCTGCTCTGGCTGCTTTTGCCGGCGGAAGCCGTCTCCTGCCAACTCTGAGCTCCTTCCCCGGAGGCTTCCCCTTGGCCTTGGTCAACTGGCTTGGTTGTCTCTCCTGATGGAGGGCCCTGGGCCTCTCGGGGGCTGAAAGGGGAGACCTGCCCCGGCCTGGACGCCTTCGTTCTCCCCTCACATCCTCCCGCCCAGCTCCTCACACACCCACACATCACGTGGCTGGGGGAGGCGGAGACTCCAGGACCCCCAGGCAGGGGCTCCACACAGTAGCCACAGTGGGAGCCACTCCCTGTCCCTGGAATGGGGATGGGGTTCTGCCTCGCGAGGGGCTCTGCCTCTCTTTCTCAAAGAGGGGGGCTGCTGGCCCACCAGGGTCCCCCTCTCCACCTTCTCCCTCTTCCAGGGCGAAGACAGGAGCATGGGGTTCCTGCTGCGGGCTGAATGCTCCTTCCCCTCCCCGTGAGTTCCTTGCATCCAGTGATTCTGCCTCCTGCCCACGCAGGCCTGCCGTGAACAAAGGGCGCCCCAGGAAGCACAGTTTGGGTCAAGTTTGCCTTTCTTAATTGTAGGACAGCCGCAGGAAGGGGAGGAGAACGGGGAGTTCTCCCCGGCAGCCCCTTTTCCCCAGGCCAATCCCCAGTCTCCAGGAACCCATCCAGCCTAGGAGGAAGCCTTGTTCCGAGGGGAGGGCAAAGACGCCTCGGGCCTATGGGTCTGCAGCGCCCCCAGCTCCCCCAGTTCCTGGGATCTGCGTTAGGTGGTCGCCCCTCCATGCTCCTGCTGGGAATATTCCTTGGGCCTTCCATGGCCTCCTCTCCCCAGCCCAATGCCAACTGGAGGTGTGGATGCATAAAGCCGGCAAGGACCACTATGTCTCCAAGATCTGCGTGCAGAGGCAGGAGCATGAGTGTCTGACACGCGAGTGAGAGAGTGAGTGGCAGGCGGCGTGTCCACAGGTGTCTCTGGGCCTGTGTGTAGTGGGCGTATGTGGGCCTGTGCAGAGCCCTCTTCCCCTGATAATTTCCTCAAAACCGACAGTGAGAGGAGAGGGCCCT
>NW_016879118.1:0-232 GCF_001698545.2 Rhinopithecus bieti
ATTCTCCTGCCTCAGCCTCCCGAGTAGCTGGGACTACAGGCACCCACCACCACGCCCGGCTAATTTTTTGTATTTTTAGTAGAGACAGGGTTTCACCGTGTTAGCCAGGATGGTCTCAATCTCCTGACCTTGTGATCTGCCCACCTCAGCCTCCCAAAGTGCTGGGATAACAGGTGTGAGCCACCGTGCCTGGCCACGAGAAAAGCATTTTTAAAAATATATTAGAAATTAT
>NW_016879119.1:0-586 GCF_001698545.2 Rhinopithecus bieti
CAAATGCTTCCATTCCTCATTCCTATACTAATACTGTGCCTTATTTTATGTTTCGCCCCATTTTGATCAAATTTGTCCGTGCCAAGATTCAAGAAATCACTCGTGTCACCTTCAACCAAATGCTTCTTCATCTGTACGTCCAAATACCAACCATAGGCCCCGACCTTAACGACGCCCCTTAACAGCAGGAAGTAGCCAGACAGACCAAGGCGCCCCATATCACTATTATCAATAAAAGGTTGGACTGTTTGGACGAACGGAGGCAAGATGGCGCACTTCCGGGTTCTTCATCACCAACTTTTCCCGCGCACGCGAAAATGCAGCCAGCGCCCGGGAAGGTGCAAATCAACCGGACATGCGCCAGGTGACGTCAATCCGAAGAGACCAAGATTTACCTGGCTGCACCTATGGAACGCCCCCCGACACGCCTGTGTCCCGCCTATTGCCCTCCCACTCCTAGAAAAGCCGCTCCCGGGGCGAGCGCCCCGCGCGGACTTCCTCAGCTCCCCACTCCTGTCGGGACTGCATCAGGAACTCCGCCCGAGAGCTCCACCAGGCGACTCTCTTGGCCTTCTTTGCCGGAGGC
>NW_016879120.1:0-587 GCF_001698545.2 Rhinopithecus bieti
TAGAGTTTTTATGGTTTTAGGTCTTATGTTTAAGTCTTTAATCTACCTTGCATTAATTTTTGTATAAGGTGTAAGGAAGGGATCCAGTTTCAGCTTTCTGCATATGGCTGGTCAGTTTTCCCAAGACCATTTATTAAACAGGGAATCCCTTCCTTGTTGCTTGTTTTTGTCACGTTTGTCAAAGATCAGGTGGTTGTAGATGTGTGGAGTTCTTTCTGAGACCTCTGTTCTGTTCCATTGGTCTATATCTCTGTTTTGGTACCAGTACCATGCTGTTTTGGTTACTGTAGCCTTGTAGTGTAGTTTGAAGTCAGGTAGCGTGATGCCTCCAGCTTTGTTCTTTTGCTAGGATTGTCTTGGCTATACAGGATCTTTTTTGGTTCCATATGAAATTTAAAGTAGTTTTTTCCAACTCTGTGAAGAAAGTCAACGGTAGCTTGATGGGGATAGCATTGAATCTATATATTGCTTTTGGCAGTATGGCCATTTTCACAGTACTGATTCTTCGTACCCATGATCATGGAATGTTTTTCCATTTGTTTGTGTCCTCTCTTATTTGGGCAGTGGTTTGTAGTTCTTCTTGAAGA
>NW_016879121.1:0-464 GCF_001698545.2 Rhinopithecus bieti
ACAAAGAAAAGCAGGGGTTGCAGTCCTAGTCTCTGATAAAACAGACTTTGAATCAACAAAGATCAGAAAAGACAAAGAAGGCCATTATATAATGGTAAAGGGATCAACTCAAAAAGAAGAACTAATTATCCTAAATATATATGCACCCAATACAGGAGCACCCAGATTCATAAAGCAAGTCCTTAGAGACCTACAAAGAGACTTAGACTCCCACACAATAATAATGGGAGACTTCCACATCACACTGTCAATATTAGACAGATCAATGAGACAGAAAGTTAACAAGGATATCAGGAATTGAACTTAGTTCTGCACCAAGCGGACTCAACTACGTGGAAACCGAACAACCTGCTCCTGAGTGACTACTGGGTACATCATGAAATGAAGGCAGAAATAAAAATGTCCTTTGAAATGAACAAGAACGAAGACACGACGTACCAGAATCTCTGGGACACATTTAAAGC
>NW_016879122.1:0-586 GCF_001698545.2 Rhinopithecus bieti
TTGATTGTACCATTTAGTCCATTTACGTTTAAGATTAATATTGTTATGTGTGAACTTGATCCTGTCAGTCTGATATTAGCTGGTTATTTTTCTCGCTAGTTGATACAGTTTCTTCCTAGCATCGGTGGACTTTACATTTTGACATGTTTTTGCAATGGCTAGTACCTGTTGTTCCTTTCCATGTTTAGTGCTTCCTTCAGGATCTCTTTTAGGGTAGGCCTGGTGGTGATAAAATCTCTAAGCGTTTGCTTGTCTGTAAAGGATTTTATTTCTCCTTCACTTATGAAACTTCGTTTGGCTGGATATGAAATTCTGGGTTGAAAATTCTTTTCTTTAAGAATGTTGAGTATTGGTCCCCACTCTCTTCCAGCTTGCAGAGTTTCTGCCGAGAGATCTGCTGTTAGTCTAATGGGCTTTCCTTTGTGTGTAACCCGACCTTTTCTCTGGCTGCCCTGCCCTTAACATTTTTTCCTTCATTTCAACTTTGGTGAATCTGATAATTACTTGACTTGGAGTTACTCTTCTCCTGGAGTATCTTTGTGGCATTCTCTGTATTTCCTGAATTTGAATATCAGCCTGCCTTATT
>NW_016879123.1:0-587 GCF_001698545.2 Rhinopithecus bieti
CAGGTTGTTCAGTTTCCATATAGTTGAGCGATTTTGAGTGAGTTTCTTAATCCTGAGTTCTTGTTTGATTGCACTGTGGTCTGAGAGACTGTTTGTTATAATTTCTGTCCTTTTATATTTGCTGAGGAGTGCTTTACTTCTAACTGTGTGGTCAATTTTGGAATAAGTATGATGTGGTGCTGAGAAGAATGTATATTCTGTTGATTTGTGGTAGAGAATTCTATAGCTATCTATTCGGTCCGCTTTGTGCAGAACTGAGTTCAATTCCTGGATATCCTTCTTAACTTTCTGTCTCGTTGATCTGTCTAATGTTGGCAGTGGGGTGTTAAATTCTCCCGTATTATTGTGTGGGAGTCTAAGTCTCTTTGTAAGTCTCTAAGGACTTGCTTTATGAATCTGGGTGTTCCTGTATTGGGTGTATATATATTTAGGATAGTTAGCTCTTCTTGTTGAATTGATCCCTTTACCATTATGTAATGGTCTTGTCTCTTTTGATCTTGTTGGCTTAAAGTCTTTTTTATCAGAGACTAGTTGCAACCCCTGCCTTTTTTTGTTTTCCATTTGCTTGGTAGATCTTCCTCCATCCC
>NW_016879124.1:0-2143 GCF_001698545.2 Rhinopithecus bieti
GAACAGTGATGAGCTTTTTTTTTCATGTTTCTTGGTCACATAAATGTCTTCTTTCGAGAAGTGTTTGTTCATATCCTTTGCCCACTTTTGGTGGGATTGTTTTGTCTTGTAAATTTAAGTTCTTTATAGATTCTGGATATTAGCCCTTTGTCAGATGGATAGATTGCAAAACTTTTCTCCCATTCTGTAGGTTGCCCATTCACTCTGATGATAGTTTCTTTTGCTGTGCAGAAGCTCTTTAGTTTAATTAGATCCCATTTGTCAATTTGGGCTTTTGTTGCCATTGCTTTTGGTGTTTTAGTCATGAAGTCTTTGCCCATGCCTGTGTTCTGAATGGTACTGCCTATGTTTTCTTCCAGGTTTTTATGGTTTTAGGTCTTATGTTTAAGTGTTTAATCCATCTTGAGTTAATCTTTGTATAAGGTGTAAGGAAGGGGTCCAGTTTTAGTTTTCTGCATATGGCTAGCCAGTTTTCCCAACACCATTTATTAAATAGGGAATTTTGTCCCCATTGTTTGTCAGGTTTGTAGAAGATCAGATGGTTGTGGATGTGTGGCATTGTTTCTGAGGCCTCTGTTCTCTTCCATTGGTCTATATATTTGTTTTGGTATCAGTGCCATGCTGTTTTGGTTACTGTAGCCTTGTAGTATAGTTTGAAGTCAGGTAGTGTGATGCCTCCAGCTTTTGTCTTTTGCTTAGGATTTTCTTGGCTATATGTGCTCTTTTTTGGTTCCACATAAAATTTAAAGTAGTTTTTTCTAATTCTGTGAAGAAAGTCAATGGTAGCTTGATGGGGATAGCATTGAATCTGTAAATTACTTTGGGCAGTATAGCCATTTTCATGATATTGATTCTTCCTATCCATGAGCAAGGAATTTTTTTAGAAGGTTTTTTTGATTATTATACTTTAAGTTCTGGGGTACATGTGCAGAATGTACAGTTTTGTCACATAGGTATACACACGCCATACTGGTTTGCTGCACCCATCAACTCATCATCTACATTAGGTATTTCTCCTAATACTATCCCTCCCCTAGGCCCCAACCCCGACAGGCCCCAGTGTGATGTTCCCCTCCCTGTGTCCATGTGTTCTCATTGTTCAACTCCCACTTAGGAGTGAGAACATGCAGTGTTTGGTTTTCTTTTCTTGTGTTAGTTTGCTGAGAATGATGGTTTCCAGCTTCATCCATGTCCCTGCAAAGATCATGGACTCATCCTTTTTTATGGCGAGTATGGAATGTTTTTCCATGTGTTTGGGTCCTTTCTTATTCCCTTGCACAGTGGTTTGTAGTTCTACTTGAAGAGGTCCTTCACATCCTTTTAAGTTGAATTCCTAGGTATTTTACTCTCTTCGTAGCAATTGTGAATAGGAGTTCACCCATGATTTGGCTCTCTGTTTGTCTGTTATTGGTGTATAGGAATGCTTGTAATTTCTGCACAGTGATTTTGTATCCTGAGACTTTGCTGAAATTGCTTATGAGCTTGAGGAAATTTTGGGCTGAGATGATGGGGTTTTCTAAATATACAATCATATCATCTGCAAACAGAGACAATTTGACTTCCTGTCCTCCTATTTGAATACCATTTATTTCTTTCTCTTGCCTGATTGCCCTGGTCGGAACTTCCAATACTATGTTGAATAGGAGTGGTAAGAGAGGACATCCTTGTCTTGTGCCAGTTTTCAAAGGGAATGCTTCCAGCTTTTCCCCATTCAGTATGATATTGGTTGTGGGTTTGTCATAAACAGCTCTAATTATTTTGAGATACATTCCATCAATACCTAGCTTAATGAGAGTTTTTAGCATGAAGGGGTGTTGAATTTTATTGAAGGCCTTTTCTGCATCTATGGAGATAATTATGTGGTTTTTGTCAGTGGTTCTGTTTATGTGATGGATTACGTTTATTGATTTGTGTATGTTGAACCAGCTTTCACATCCCAGGGATGAAGCCGATTTGATCGTGGTGGAAAAGGTTTTTGATCTGCTGCTCGATTCAGTTTGCCAGTATTTTATTGAGGATTTTCGCATCGATGTTCATCAGGGATATTGGCCTGAAATTTTCTCTTTTTTTGTTGTGTCTCTGCCCGGTTTTGGTATCAGGATGATGCTGGCCTCAAAATGAGTTAGGGAGGATTCTCTCTTTT
>NW_016879125.1:0-464 GCF_001698545.2 Rhinopithecus bieti
TCCTCCCCAGCAACAGAACAAAGCTGGATGGAGAATGACTGACAAGTTGATAGAAGTAGGCTTCAGACGATCAGTAATAACAAACTTCTCTGAGCTAAAGGAGGATGTTCAAATCCATAGCAAAGAAGCTAAAAACCTTGAAAATAGATTAGATGAATAGTTAACTAGAATAAACAGCATAGAGAAGACCTTAAATGACCTGATGGAGCCAAAACCATGGCACAAAAACTACGTGACACATGCACAAGCTTCAGTAGCTGATTTGATCAAGTGGAAGAAAGGGTATCAGTGATTGAAGATCAAATGAATGAAATGAAACGAGAAGTTTAGAGAAAAAAACAGCAAAAAGAAATGAACAAAGCCTCCAAGAAATATGGGACTATGTGAAAAGACCAAATCTACGTCTGATTGGTGTACCTGAAAGTGACCAGGAGAATGGAACCAAGTTGGAAAACACTTCAGGG
>NW_016879126.1:0-2609 GCF_001698545.2 Rhinopithecus bieti
GTGAAATGCAAGTCGAAACCACAATGAGATACCATCTCACACCAGTTAGAAAGCCAATCATTAAAAAATCAGGAAACAACAGGTGCTGGAGAGGATGTGAAGAAGTAGGAACGCTTTTACACTGTTGGTGGGACTGTAAACTATTTCAACCATTGTGGAAAACAATATGGCGATTCCTCAAGGATCTAGAACTAGAAATAACATTTGACCCAGTCATCCCATTACTGGGTATATAACCAAAGGATTATATCATGCATAAAGACACATGCACACGTATGTTTATTGCGGCACTATTCACAATAGCAAAGACTTGGAATCAACCCAAATGTCCATCAATGACAGACTGGATTAAGAAAATGTGGCACATATACACCATGGAATACTATTCAGCCATAAAAAAGGATGAGTTCGTGTCCTTTGTAGGGACATGGATGCAGCTGGAAACCATCATTCTCAGCAAAGAACAGAACAGAAAACCAAATCACAAGAACAGAAAACCAAATACCGCATGTTCTCACTCATAGGTGGGAATTGAACAATGAGATCACTTGGACACAGGAAGGGGAACATCACACACTGGGTCATATTGTGGGGAGGGATGGGAGGGATAGCATTAGGAGATATACCTAATGTAAATGACAAGTTAATGGGTGCAGCACAGTAACATGGCACATGTATATCTATGTAACAAACCTGCACATTGTGCACATGTACCCTAGAACTTAAAGTATAATAATAATTAAAAAAATGACAGAATAGGAAACACACAAAGATAAGGGAAGAAGGCCACATGAAGACAGGCAGAGACTGGGGCTATGCTTCCCAATCTAAGGAATGCCAGGAATCCCTGGAAGCCAAAAAGAACAATAAAGTATTCCTGCCTAGAGCCTTCAGAGGGAGCGTGGTCCTACCAACACTGATTTTGGAGTTCAGACCTAAAAAGTGTGAGAATAGAAATGTCCTCTGTCTCCAGTTAGTAAGTGGTGGTTTGTTGGGACAGCCCAAGGAACTCCCTACCTACTGTAACAGAGATAGAAGCAAAATATGTGGTGAAACAGTGTAGAACCAAGCTCTCTGTGGGGCAATGTGGTTTTCCAATGGACATGATACTAGACCCAGAACTTTAAAAAAGAGTCAGTATTTTCCAGGTAAAGTTAGTTTAGGGCCAATCTACAATTTCATTCCTGTTGACAGAGCTTAAGTTGGTCATGCTGGTGATGTTTGGGAATGATAAGCTCACTGCAGTTGACCTTTGAACAAAACAGATTTGAACTACACGGGCCCACTTACACAGATTGTCTTCTACTTCTGCCACTTCTGAAGCAGCAAGACCATCCCCTCCCCTTCCTCCTCCTCCTCAGCCTACTCAACCTTCATCACAAGCATGAAGACCTTTATGATGATCCACTTCCAATCAATAAATAGTAAATATATTTTCTCTACTTTATGATTTTCTTAATAACATTCTGCTGTCCTCTAGCTTACTTTACTGTAAGAATATAGGATATAATACATATATAAAATATGTGTCAATTGACTGTTTATGTAATCAATAAGGTTTCCAGTCAACAGTAGACTATTAGTAGTTAAGTGTTTGGGGAGTCAAAAGTTATATGCAGATTTTTGACTGCACAGGGTGTGGGGTTCAGCAACCCTGACCTTGTTGTTGCTCAAGGATCAACTGTGGCTATCTTAAACTATGTAAAGTTTATTTTAAGGGTAGACATGTAAATAAGTAAACAAGGATTTCAACCATATGCATAGATTTCAAGGGAAGCCAGGCAAAGCAAAGCATCCTAGATAAGAAGGAGCAGAAACAGTAGCAAAACTAGTCTCTGAGCTTGGACAAGTCAGTCATTTGAATCCTAAGCAGCTCTAGAAATATTTGCAGCAAAGCTTCTAAATTTTTTTTCTAACTCTTTACTATTAATTCAAATCTACCTCTATATCTGTCCACTTACTTTTCTGTTAACAATTTGATGATTTCCCTCCAGATTTCCTAATACAAACTGCAGGGAAAGAATCATATTGACTCACCTAGTAATCTACCAAACCCTGTCAGAGGCTACTGTCCCTCCTATTCCACTTTTCAAAGCCTGTCAAAGATGACAAAGATGACAAACAAGTGATAAGACTCTAGAAAAGGCTACAGTTGTGAAGGGCCTTAAATGTCTATCTGAACAATTTTAATTTTATTCTTTGTTTTGAGGTAATTAAAATATTCTTTTGTATGGGGAAATGTCAAGATTAACTTTGCTTTTTAGAAAGACAACTAAAATGCAATGAGACTCATGGTAAAGGTGTTAGCGAGAAGCTTTTCTAGTGTTCAAACCAAATGAGGGCTGAGATAGAACTGGAATCCAATGTTTTTCTGCCATCCACTCCTTAGTAGTTTCATGTAGAAAGCTGTCTAAAATATGAAGCACACAGATCTCTTGAGATTTTCTGCTTTGATCTTTGGTTTTTTATTTAGCTTCATTTATCACCAGTGTAAATCAGTGGAAAAGGGGATTTGATGACTTCAGGTTCGTAGATGGCGATGTACCGTGCTTCCACACTGGAGGAAGGCAAAACTTCAAAACCTTGGCATTTCTATCCATGATTTTAAC
>NW_016879127.1:0-2140 GCF_001698545.2 Rhinopithecus bieti
AAGTCTGTAATGGCCGAGAGAGAGAGAGAGAGAGAGAGAGAGAGAGAGAGAGAGAGAGAGAGAGAGAGAGAGAGACAAAGAGGGAGTCAAAGAGAAGAAGAAAAAGATAGAAATAGTAAAAAAGTATGCCCTATTCCTTTAAAAGCCAGGGTAAATTTAAAACCTGTAATTAATTATTGAAGGTCTTCTCTGTGACCCTATAACACTCCAATACTACCTTGTTGTCAGTGTAAACAAGGGCATAGCCTGAGAACACTGAAGCCACTGACAACCCAGAGCTTTCCTATCAAAATCCTAACCCAGCAGATATCCTAACAAGAGATTTAAATCTTAATTACCATACAAAGGTCTGACCAGACCTAGGAGGAATTCCCTTCAGGACAGGACTATAGATGGTTCCTCCCGGGTGATTGAGAAAAAAGCCAGTGGGTATTCAGTAATTGATACAGACTCTTGTGGAAGCAGTTAGAAAATTGTCTAACAATTGGTGTCCTCAAACATGCAAGCTGTTTGCATTCAACCAAGCTTTAAAGTACTTACAGAATCAAAAGACTCAACTTATATTCTTCTGCAGTACCGCCTAGCCACGATGTCTTCTTCAAGGGGAGAAACCTGGCCTCCTGAGGGAAGTATTAATTATAACACCATCCTACACTAGACCTCTTTTGTAGAAAAGAAGGCAAATGGGGTGAAATGTCATATGTACAAACTTTCTTTTCATTAAGAGACAACTCACAATTATGTAAAAGTGTGATTTATGCCCTACAGGAAGCCCTCAGAGTCTACCTCCCTACCCCAGCGCCCCCCCTGACTTCTTCCCCAACTAATAAGGACCCCTTCAACCCATTCGGTCCAAAAGGAGATACACAAAGGGGTAAACAATGAACCAAAGAGTGCCAATATTCCCCAATTATGCCCCTCCAAGCAGTGGGAGGAGGAGAATTTGGTCCAGCCAGAGTGCATGTACCGTTTTCTCTCTCAGACTTAAAGCAAATTAAAATAGACCTAGGTAAATTCTCAGATAACCCTGATGGCTATATTGATGTTTTACAAGGGTTAGGACAATCCTTTGATCTGACGTGGAGAGGTATAATGTTACTGCTAGATCAGACACTAACCCCAAATCAGAGAAGTGCTGCCCTAACTGCAGCCCGAGAGTTTGGAGACCTCTGTTATCTCAGTCAGGTCAATGATAGGATGACAATAGAGGAAAGAGAATGATTCCTTACAGGCCGGCAGGCAGTTGCCAGTGTAGACCCTCATTGCGACACAGAATCAGAACATGGAGATTGGTGCCGCAGACATTTGCTAACTTGCGTGCTAGAAGAACTAAGGAAAACTAGGAAGAAGCCTATGAATTATTCAATGATGTCCACTATAACACAGGGAAAGGAAGAAAATCCTCCTGCCTTTTCGACTAAGGGAGGCATTGAGGAAGCATGCCTCCCTGTCACCTGATTCTATTGAAGGCCAACTAATCTTAAAGGATAAGTTTATCACTCAGTCAGCTGCAGACATTAGGAAAAAACTTCAAAAGTCTGCCTTAGGCTCAGAGCAAAACTTAGAAACCCAATTGAACTTGGCAACCTCAGTTTTTTATAATAGAGATCAGGAGGAGCAGGCAGAGCAGGACAAATGAGATAAAGTAAGAGGCCACTGCTTTAGTCATGGCCCTCAGGCAAGCGGACTTTGGAGCCTCTGGAAAAGGGAAAAGCTGGGCAAATTGAATGCCTCATAGGGCTTCCAGTGTGGTCTACAAGGACACTTTAAAAGACTGTCCAAGTAGAAGTAAGCTGCCCCTCGTCCATGCCATTTATGTCAAGGGAATCACTGGAAGGCCCACTGCCCCAGGGCATGAAAGTCCTCTAAGTCAGAAGCCACTAACCAGATGATCCAGCAGCAGGACTGAGGGTGCCCAGGGCAAGCACCAGCCCATGCCATCACTCTCACAGAGCCCTGGGTATGCTTGACCATTGAGGCCCAGGAGGTTAACTGTCTCCTGGACACTGGTGTGGACTTTTCAGTCCTACTCTCCTGTCCTGGACAACTGTGCTCCAGATCTGTCACTATCCAAGGGGTGCTATGACAGCCAGTCACTAGGTACTTCTCCCGGCCATTAAGTTGTGACTGGGGAACTTTA
>NW_016879128.1:0-783 GCF_001698545.2 Rhinopithecus bieti
CAAAAAAAAAAAAAAAAAAAAAAAATTAGCCGGGCACGGTGGCGGGTGCCTGTCGTCCCAGCTACTCAGGAGGCTTAGGCAGGAGAATGGCGTGAACCCGGGAAGCGGAGCTTGCAGTGAGCCAAGATCGCGCCACTGCACTCCAGCCTGGGTGACAGAGCAAGACTCCGTCTCAAAAAACAAAACAACAAAAAAAAGAAACATATCAAATAATAGTAAGAGTTGACCAAGAAATGGAGAAAAGGAACCCTTGTGCACTATTTATAGGATTATAGACTGGTAAACCATTGTGGAAGACAGTGTGAAGTTCCTCAAAACTTAAAAATAGAACTACCACATTATCCAGCAATCCCACTCCTTTGTATATATCCAAAGCAACTTCTCTTTTTCAGAAAATTAATTTGGATAATCTTGATCACTTATTTACTTTACTGAAATAAGACTTTACTATCACTTATGAAAAAGCTATATGTTTTCCTATTGTTACTAACATATTAACATATGAGTCTTTATGTCTCCTAGAGCTGATAATAGCCATTCCAAGAGATGTGAGGTGATATCTCATTAGATAGCTGCACTCCCATTTTCATTGCAGAATTATTCACAATAGCTAAGATATGGAATAAACCTAAGTGTCCATCAACAGATGAATGAATAAAGAAAATGTGGTATATATAAACAATGGAATACTATTCAGCCTTTAAAAAGGAAGGAAACCCTATTATGTGCAACAACATAGATGAACCTGAGGAACATTATGCTAAGTGACATAAGCCAGACTCA
>NW_016879129.1:0-1627 GCF_001698545.2 Rhinopithecus bieti
GAAAAAAAAAAAGAGAAGAAAGCAACATTCAGAGAACAAGGAGAAACTTACTAAAAATAATACAAGGAATATTCAATAGGAAATATTCAGAAAGTTATTGGAGGTGGTAGTGTATCAAGGGGGTGGGCAATGGAAGTGACTTTCTGAGGGTGCAGGAAATAAGGGGATATACATTGTGTGTAGAGAATTAAATAATTATAAAATCAACTAAAAGCTTGCTTTTATTGTTATTGTGAGCTATCAATTCCAAAACATGTCAGTGACAGTCTTCCCTATAAAAAGCTTTAGTTCATTTAACTCTAAACAGAGGCTACAGTTGCTTTGAGTTTTAATAATGTATATACAAGCTCCAAATTAGTGCATTTAAAAAATTATTCATTTTTTATTACCTCTAATAAACATTGAATTTTATATGGAAGTTAATTGGAAGAAATCCCAATTGCCCAGTTTGCTTCTGACACATGTCACTCTGCTACATTCATTCATTTTAAGTATAAACTCAAGTTCTGCTTTTACTTTTAACATTATTTCCCTCACCCCAAATTCATAATTAAATCCAGAAATATTTTGAAAGTTTTAACAAATATAATACAAATTTATAGTGAAACTTGTAATGAATATATTTCACTGACATTTCTAACTGTCATATTCAAAATAGAAACATTAGAAAGCTACAGAGTTGGATCCAAGGAAGCAAAGACAAGGACAGTATATTTTCTGGAATTTGTTGTGAAGTACAACTTTCATGTTTTAATTATTTCCCTTATCGTTAATCTTGCATAATTTTTCTTCTTGTCTCCATTATTCCTGGTTAAATTGGCTGTTTATTTGATTCAATTTTTTATAACAAAATGATTTTGAATTATTAATTAGGTGGACTATGTTTCTATTGTCTACCTCACTAATCTTTACTTTTACATTTTATACTTCCTCTCTTTTTTATCTAGTTTTCTTTTTTTTGGTATAGATATTTAATTAATTTATTCATTTTATTTTTATAATGTAGCAGGTACAATTGACATACAATAAAATTCGCACATATTTAAAGTGTGTAGCTCAAATTCTACCCATAAAATTATCACAATAAGGGGGCGGAGCAAGATGGCCGAATAGGAACAGCTCCAGTCTCCAACTCCCAGTGCGAGCGACACAGAAGACCGGTGATTTCTGCATTTTCAACTGAGGTACTGGGGTCATCTCACTAGGGAGTGCTGGACAATCGGTGCTGGTCAGCTGCTGCAGCCTGACCAGCGAGAGCTGAAGCAGGGCGAGGCATCGCCTCACCTGGAAGTGCAAGGGGGAAGGGGATCCGTTTTCCTAGCCAGGGGAACTGAGACACACAACACCTGGAAAATCGGGTAACTCCCACCCCAATACTGCGTTGTAAGCATACAGGCACACCAGAATATATCCCACACCTGGCCGGGAGGGTCCCACGCCCACGAAGCCTCCCTCACTGCTAACACAGCAGCCTCCGGCTCTCTACCAGAAAGGCAGCAGCGAGGCGGGGGGAGGGGCGCCCGCCATTGATGAGGCTTAAGTAGGTAAACAAAGCCGTTGGGAAGCTGAAACTGGGTGGAGTTCACAGGAGCTCAAGGAAGCCTGCCTGTCTCTGTAGTCTCCACCT
>NW_016879130.1:0-1225 GCF_001698545.2 Rhinopithecus bieti
GGTCATCGTGGAGTTCTTCGGAGGTCGGAACTCGGGTATAGCGGTGGAGCAGCATCTGATTGAAAGCGACCTGGGAGACTTCTTTCATGCAGTCCTGGATGAAGCAGAGGACACAGGGAGCTATGAGTAGCAAGAAGCCAATGATTAGTAAGGGGCTTAGAAAGAGTAGGACTTAACCGGCCACAGACGACTGCCACCACCTAAGTGAGGGCCTTGATCCGAGGTTTTCTGGTGGAGTCTTTCCTGAATCTTTTCTAGAGTGAGGAGATTGGTTTCTACTAGTCCTGACTCATTGATGTAGTGTTCGGCCGGGAAGGGGAAAGGAGGGGTTAGGTTAGAGGAGTTAAAAGGGCTGGGTAAGGGTACCGCAACCAGTGGGGCTTATTCAAGGCTGCACACAAGAAACAACGAGAGATGTTGTGTACCTCGGCCATGTGTACCACTTGAGCCCCTTCCCTGACTAAGGTTAGCCAGGAAAAGGGTTGCTGCTGTCCTGGGGCTTGCTGCCTGGGCTAGAGCTGAGATGGCTTCCTCCTGTTGTCTGATGTCAGAGGCCAGGCTGATGAGGCTGCTTACGACCTTGATGTAGGCCTTAAAGATCCTGAGTCGGGTCATGGGATAAGACTCACTGTGCCTACCAGTCCTAGGAAGGACAAGATCTCTTCCACATCCTGAGGAGGCTGGAGAGTTTCAACGAGTCTTATTCTATCTGCTGTGAGGCTTTTTGTAGTGGGTGTGAGGAGTATGCCTAGTTAGGTGACAGAAGGGCTGCAAAGTTGAGCCTTAGTGGGGGTAACCTGATAACTTCGGTTGCCTAGAAAATTTAAAATTGTAGCAGTATCTGCAAGGGAGCACTCCTAGGAAGGACTACACAGTAATGTCATTGACATACTGCAATAGTGTGCTGTGGGTCAGGTGACAGAGGACAACATCCTGTGCCAGTGCCTGTCTGAAAAAATGGGGGCTATCACGGAACCTTTGAGGCAAAACAGTCCAAGTCAGCTGGGAAGAAATATGAGTGTCTGGATCTTCCAATGTAAAAGCAAACAGAAAGTGACAGTCTGGGTGTAGAGGGATGGTAAAGAAGGCATCCTTCAGGTCAAGGACAGTGAAATGGGTGGTGTCGGGGGCATGCGCGAGAGGAGTGTATATGGATTAGGAACAACTGGAAAGGTAGAGACTACTGCCTCATTGATGAGGCATAGGTCCTGCATGAGACGATAGG
>NW_016879131.1:0-461 GCF_001698545.2 Rhinopithecus bieti
TATGGAACCAAAAAAGAGCCCACATTGCCAAGACAATCCTAAGCAAAAGAATAAAACTGCAGGTACCACACTACCTGATTTCAAACTATACTACAAGGCTACAGTAACCAAAACAGCATGATACTGGTACCAAAACAGATATATAGACCAATGGAACAGAACAGAGCCCTCAGAAATAACACCACACATCTACAACCATCTGATCTTTGAGAAATCTGACAAAACAAGCAATGGGAAAGGGATTCCCCATTTAATAAATGGTGCTGGGAAAACTGGCTAGCGATATGTAGAAAGCTGAAACTGGATCCTTTCCTTACACTGCATACAAAATTAACTCTAGATGGACGAAAGACTTAAATGTAAAACCTAACACCATAAAAACCCCAGAAGAAAATCGAGGCAATACCATTCAGAACATAGGCATGGGCAAAGACTTCATGACTAAAATACCAGAAGCAATA
>NW_016879132.1:0-1024 GCF_001698545.2 Rhinopithecus bieti
AAAGTTCTATAATTAGGTAGAATGTTACCTGTCATATATAAGCTTTTTAAATCCTGGGGCAGTGGAGGAAGTATTACTCTTACTGTAAAAGGACATCCCTCTAATACTCTCCCTTCTTTTCCTGACTTTTCATGGATTCTGTTAATTGCTCTTCCCTTTGTCATCTGCATCTTCAATCTCTCTCCTTCTTGATGCCTTCTGTCAGCATTTAAATATAAATTTTTCATTTAAAAAATCTTCTGTCTTGGAGAAACCTTACCTTTGACTCTGTGTGTCTTTCTAGCTATTAAGCCATCTCCTCCTTTCTTGGCAAATTTTCCTCAAGGATTTTCCACACTTACTGTCTCCTCTTGCTCATTTTCCTTTCACTCTTTATTCAGGTCAGTTTGGCTTTCACTTTCACCAAGCCTATTAGACTGCCTGCACTAAGGTCACTGTATAAGACTGCTAGGGGCTTCCCTCACAAGCTGCCATAGGTTGAGTGGTTTATCTTCTCACAGCTCTGAAGACTGGAAATCCAGGATGGAATGTCAGCAGGTTTGCCTTCTTCTGAGAACTGCTGCCTTGCAGATGGCTCCCTTCCTGCTGTGTCCTCAGGCTGTGCTGCCTTTGTCTCAATCTCTTTTTAGATGGACACCTGCCATATTGGTTTAGCCACCCATATGGCTTTATTTGACCTCACTTACCTTTTTGAAGGCCTTCTGTAAATCAGTCCCCTCTGAGGCAGTGGGGATCAGTTCTTCAACACAGGAATCTGGGGGGACACAATTTAGTGCCCCCAGAATTGGTGATTCATAAACTTCACGAATACTCTCCCTCCCTCCCCCCTTTCTTTCTTTTCTTTTTTCTCTCTCTCTTCTTTCTTTCTTTCTCTTTCTTTCTTCCTCCCTCCCTCCCTGCTCTTTCTTTCTTTCTTTCTCTTTCTTTCTTTCTCCCTCCCTCCTTCCTTCCTTCCTCCTTTCCTTTCCTTTCTTTCCTTTCCTTTCTTTCTTCCTTCCCTCTCTTTTTCTCTTCCTTCCTTCCC
>NW_016879133.1:0-1078 GCF_001698545.2 Rhinopithecus bieti
TCTCTTTCTCTCTTCCTTCCTTCCCTCTCTTTCTCTCTTCCTTCCTTCTATTTATTTACTTTTGTTTATATAAAATTTATGGGATACAGGTTCCATGCAGAGTAGTCAGTTCAAAGCTATTAGGGTATCCATCACCCAAATAACATATATTGTACATATTATGTAATATATAAGTCCAGTGGGGTCTCAGGAACATTCAGTAGAGTAGACTTCTGACCTCTTCCTCTAGCTTGAACTATTTTCTTATCAGCTCCAAACTCTTTGCCCATACTTTAAATGTTGAAGTTCCTAAATCCTGGGTCCTCTTCTGTTCTTATTCCATACTAAGTTTGTCCAACCTGTGGCCTGTGGGCCACATGTGGCCCAGGACAGCTTTGAATGCAGCCCAACACAAATTTGTAAACATTCTTCAAGCATTATGAGATTTTTTAATGATTTTTTTTTTAGCTCATCAGCTATTGTTAATGTTAGTATATTTTATGTGTGGCCCAAGACAATTCTTCTTCCAATGCAACCCAGGGAAGCCAAAAGATTGGACACCCCTGCCTACACAGACTCTAGACAAGGTTTTATTACTTCCTATGGCTTTAGATACCATTTATATGCATATGACTCCTACAGACCTCTCCTCCCAAGCTCCAAAACATTATGTGCACCTGCCATCTTGAAATCTCCACTGGAATTTTCACAGGCATTCCTAAAATCAGAACTCGCAACTCTTGAGTTCTGCCCCCAAATGTATGTTGCTTCCTCAATCATTTCCCTTTTGTTAGTTTATTTCTTCTTCAGCCTTACCATTCTTCATAAAAATTGTCTCCATTTACCCATTTGCTTCTTCCAGAAAGCATCATCATCCTTGATGCTGTCTTCTTCCTGCCACCCCCTACCATCACAACTTGCAACCAAGTCCTGTTATTTCCCCTTCAAAGTATGTGCTAAAATAATCTGCTTCTGTCATCCCCATCTTTCACCTGGTCTGCAAACACATACTCCTCTTTCCAACGTTTTGCCTCTCCAATACCTTCTCTATGGCACACTCAGAGAGGTTCTTCAAAAATTTCAATTAGATCATGTCTCT
>NW_016879134.1:0-1223 GCF_001698545.2 Rhinopithecus bieti
TAGGGGCTGACAGACACCACATATAGGCGGCTGCCCCTTTAGGACAAAGTTTCCAGAGGAAGGATCAGGTAGCAATATTTGCTGTTCCGCAATATTTGCTGTTCTGCAATATTTGCTGTTCTGCAGCTTCCGCAGGTGATACCCAGGCAAACAGGGTCTGGAGTGGAACTCCAGCAAATTCCAACAGACCTGCAGCTGAGGGACCTGACTGTTAGAAGGAAAACTAACAAACAGAAAGGAATAGTATCAACATCAACAAAAGGTCATCTACACCAAAACCCCATCTGTAGGTCACCAACATCAAAGACCAAAGGTAGATAAAACCACAAAGATGGGGAGAAACCAGAGCAGAAAAGTTGAAAATCCTAAAACTCAGAGCACCTCTTCTCTTCCAAAGGATTGCAGCTCCTCACCAGCAATGGAACAAAGCTGGACGGAGAATGATTTTGACGAGTTGACAGAGTAGGCTTCAGAAAATCGGTAATAACAAAGTTCTCTGAGCTAAAGGAGGATGTTTCAACTCATCACAAGGAAGTTAAAATCTTGAAAAAAGATTAGACGAATGGCTAACTGAAATAAACAGTGTAGAGAAGACCTTAAGTGACCTTATGGAGCTGAAAACCATGGCACGAGAACTTTGTGACGCATGCACAAGCTTCAACAGCCGATTCAACCAAGCGGAAGAAAGGGTATCAGTGATTTAAGACAAAATTAATCAAATAAAGGGAGAAGACAAGGTTAGAGAAAAAAGTAAAAGAAATGAATAAAGCCTCCAAGAAATATGGGACTATGTGAAAAGACCAAATCTACATTTGATTGTTGTACCTGAAAGTGATGGGGAAAATGGAACCAAGTTGGAAAACACTCTGCAGGATATTATCCAGGAGAACTTCCCCAACCTAGCAAGGCAGGCCAACATTCAAATTCACGAAATACAGAGAACACCACAAAGATACTCCTTAAGAAGAGCAACCCCAAGACACATAATTGTCAGATTCACCAAGATTGAAATGAAGGAAAAGTGTTAAGGGCAGTCAGAAAGAAAGGTCGAGTTACCCACAAAGGGAAGTCCATCAGACTAACAGTGGATCTCTCAGCAGAAATCCTACAAGCCACAAGAGAGTAGGGGCCACTAATCAACATTCTTAAAGAAAAGAATTTTCAACCCAGAATTTCATATCCAGCCAAACTAAGCTTCACAAGTGAAGAAGAAATAACATCCT
>NW_016879135.1:0-784 GCF_001698545.2 Rhinopithecus bieti
CCTCCCAAAGTGCTGGGAATGCAGGCCTGAGCCACCCCGGCCAGCTGGCCAGGAATGTTCAAGTGCTTAGCAGGTTCAGGCTTTTCAAATATTTAGAATATTTTCAAGATACAGTAAGCAAATATGTTACTGCTGCCCCACAGACAGTGCAGAATTTTTTGAGACAGAGTCTCACTCTGTCACCCAGGCTGGAGTGCAGTGGTGTGATCATAGTTCACTGCAGCCTTGAGCTCCCAGGCTCCTCCTGTCCTCCTGCCTCAGCCTCCCAAGCACCTGGGACTACAGGTGTGCACCACCATCCTAGTTAATTTTTTATTTTTTATTTTTTTTAGAGATGGTGTCTTGATATGTTGCCCTGGCTCGTCTTGAACTACTGGGCTCAAACAATCCTCCTGCCTCAGCCTCCCAAAGTGCTGGGATTACAGGCATGAAACACTGTGCCTGGCCAACAGTGCACAACTGAGTCTGGAATTCAAGCTGAGAACGCATGCAGATTTCTATAGGATAATGGTGCAATTTCAAAGCAACAAGACAAAGATTAGTTAAGAAACAGTGCGAGATAACTATTTCTCTCATGATTAACAGGTATTCAGTGTGTACATCAAGGATCTGAATGTAACTGTGATAAAATATTAAAGAATTGGTGATTTAAAAAATGTATCTAGGCTAGGCCAGGTGCAGTGGCTCATAGCCTGTAACTCTAGCTCTTTGGGAGACTGAGGCAGGTGGATCACAAGGTCAGGAGATCAAGACCATCCTAGATAACATGGTGAAACCCCATCTG
>NW_016879136.1:0-931 GCF_001698545.2 Rhinopithecus bieti
TGAAAAGGGATGAGTTCATGTCATTTGCAGGGACATGGATGGAAACCAGCTTCTTCACTTTTGAGTTAGTCTTTTTCTTTTTTTTGAGATGTAGTCTCACTCTGTCACCCAGGCTGGAGTGCAGTGGTGCAATCTTGGCTCACTGCAACCTCTGCCTCTCAGGCTCAAGAGATTCTTGTGTCTCAACCTCCCAAGTAGCTAGGACTACAGGCGTTCACCACCATGCCCAGCTAATTTTCTTGTATTTTTAGTGGAGACGTGGTTTTGCTATGTTGGCCAGGCTGGTCTCAAACTTCTGGTCTCAAGTGATCTGCCTGCCTCAGTCTCCCAAAGTCCTGGGATTACAGGCATGAGTCACTGTGCCTGGCCTGGACTGCAACTTTTAAAATATAAAATGCATAACATAAGTACTGCACAACAAAATAGAATAGAAATGATGTAGTTTGATACAAAGGACAGCCAAACTGTATCACAGCAAAATAAAAAATAAGTATCTATTATTAGAGGCATATAACTTGAAGTGTTTGAGAGATGCTCTCTAAGAATCTAAAATTGTTTTTAGTTTTAGTTTTAGTTTCTATAAGAATGTTTCATAAGAATTTTAATTTTCAAAAGTTTTAAATGTATGCTTTGTCAGATTCGGTTTTCTAAAAACTTTAATAGAATAGAGTAAAATAATAAATGTAAAATGTGAACTTTTTTGGTAAGAGATCAGTTAAATTTTCAGACCAAAAAAGTCAAAAAACTTTATGCCTATGAATTTGATCAGAATCATCTTTTTTACAACTGGGAGAGATGACACAGAGATGCAGCTTTCATGCTGGCTGGGAGTGAAAATGATTACCGGGGATAGATAATTGTCATTTCACTAATCAATGTTGATTTTCATTACCATTTTGTCTTGAATTATGCTGATGATAAAGTAATGGTT
>NW_016879137.1:0-1416 GCF_001698545.2 Rhinopithecus bieti
TTGCAGTGAGCAGAGATCACGCCACTGCACTGTAGTCGGGGCGACAGAGTGAGACTCCATCTCATAAAATATATATATTTGTATAAATATAACAAAATATTTGCACAGAAAGGACATTGGGTCAGTTGCTTTACTGCGTAAATACATCATTTGAACATACAAATATGTCAGTGTAAAAATCGGCAAAGTACAAGAATAAACAGTGAGTAAATACAAATATCAAAAGTTAATACAATACTTTTGTCATTTGAGTAAAACTTCATTCAATAAACATAGAAGGAAGTGGCATTTCCAGCCCATGGATTTATGTTGAGGAAAGTTCTCTAGGTCTTCACAACATGTTTTAGGAGATACATAAGGAAGAGAATCATACTGTAAACGATTGTGGATTACCAGTCTTGACCTCATTCCTTTCTCTCCCCCAGATATTAATCACTTAGTATTTGAAGCTGACGTGTCCTGAAGCTGCAGGAAAATGGAGGAAACCAACAACAGCTCTGAAAAGGGGTTTCTTCTCCTGGGATTTTCAGATCAGCCTCAGCTAGAGAGGTTTCTCTTTGTCATCATTTTGTTCCTCTACATCTTGAGCCTTCTGGGGAACACTGCCATCATACTAGTGTCTTGTCTGGTCTCCAGACTCCACACTCCGATGTACTTCTTCCTCAGCAACCTCTCGTGCGTGGACATCTGCTTTACCACCAGTGTTGCCCCACAGTTGCTGGTTACCATGAATAAAGCAGACAAAACCATGAGCTACGGTGGCTGTGTGGCCCAGCTCTACGTGGCCATGGGCTTGGGCTCGTCTGAGTGTATCCTCTTGGCCGTCATGGCTTATGACCGCTATGCTGCTATCTGCCGGCCACTGCACTACACAGCCATGATGCACCCGAGGCTCTGTGCATCTCTGGCCAGTGTAGCATGGCTCTGCGGCCTCATTACCTCCCTGGTTCAGAGCTCCCTCACTGTGCAGCTGCCCCTCTGTGGTCATCGCAAACTGGATCATATTTTCTGTGAGGTGCCAGTGCTCATCAAACTGGCCTGTGTGGATACGACTTTCAACGAGGCAGAACTCTTTGTGGCCAGTGTAGTCTTTCTAATAGTCCCAGTGTTACTCATCTTAGTCTCCTATGGCTTTATCACCCAAGCTGTGTTAAGGATACAATCAGCTGCGGGGCGCCAAAAGGCCTTTGGGACCTGTTCCTCTCACCTGGTTGTGGTCATCGTTTTCTATGGGACCATCATATTCATGTACCTTCAACCGGCCAATAGTAGATCCAAAAACCAGGGAAAGTTTGTTTCTCTTTTCTATACCATAGTCACCCCCCTTTTAAACCCCATTATCTACACTCTGAGAAACAAAGATGTGAAAGGGGCCTTGAGGACCCTGATACTGGGAAATGCTGTTGGACAAGCCAC
>NW_016879138.1:0-2146 GCF_001698545.2 Rhinopithecus bieti
CACTTCAGCCTTAATCTTCTAGACTCAAGCAATCCTTCCACCCACCTAAGGCTACCAAGTAGCTGTGGCTACAGGGACGCACCTCACGCTGAGCTAATTTTTAAAATTTTCTAGAGATAGAGTCTCCCTACGCTGCCCAGGCTAATCTCAAACTCTTGGCCTCAAGTAAACCTTCTACCTCAGCCTGCCAAAGTGCTGGAATTACAGGCATGAGCCACCGCACACAACCCTTTAATACATTTATCATGTTTTCATTAACAAATACCAGGTGTCTATATCGTACTACATAGTGAACAAGGTGCCAGAGATAAGTAATCAACAAGCAGACATGGACTTGGCCGTAAAGTGTTTGACACCTTCATGGGTTGAAAAAAAAAATAGCCTGACAACAAATAAATAAATAAAACAGTTTTTATGTGATAAATGTTATCAAGAAAATTAATGCAACTTAGTTGAAAAGGTAACTAGGTGGATGCTATATTGGCTAGTATAGTAAGGATAGAATTATCACAGATACTTCCACTTCGATAGGCAATGCAGTGAACAACACCAAAAAAAACCAAACAAACAAATCTAGGCCGGGTGCAGTGGCTCACACCTGTACTCCTAGCACTCTGGGAGGCCAAGGCAGGCGGATCACTTGAGGCAAAGAGTTCAAGACCATCCTGGCCAACATGGTGAAATGCCATCTCTACTAAAAATACAAAAAAATTAGCTGGGCGTGGTGGCCCACACCTGTAATCTCACACTACTCAGTAGGCTGAGGCGGGAGAATCGTTTGAACCCAGGAGGCAGAGCTTGCAGTGAGCTGAGATCACACCACTGTACTCCAGGCTGGGCAACAGAGCAAGACTCTGTCTCAAAAATTTAAAATAAAAAAAAAAGTGGAGTTACCATGATAAGAGAATATAAGGTACAAAGATTTTAAGACAAGAACAACTTTATTATGGACCGGGCATAGTGGCTCATGCCTGCAATTCCAGCACTTTGGGAGGCTGAGGCAGGAGGATCACTTGAGGCCAAAAGCTCAAAACCAGCCCAGGCAACATAGGAAAATACCATCTCTAGTTTAAAAAAAGTTTTTAATTAGCTGGATGTATTGGTGTCTGCTTGTAGTCCCAGCCACTCAGGAGGCTGAGGCAACAGAATTGCTTGAGCCCAGAAGTTCAAGGCTGAAGTGAGCTGTGACGATACCACTGCGTTCTAGCCTGAGCTATAGAGTGAGACCTTGCCTCCGAATTAAAAATAAAAGTTTGTTACAGCCATGGACAAGGAGAAGCAATTAATGGCTTTCAGTGAACCAAGTGGGAGGTATCTAGACTAAGATCTTGTAGTCTTCTGCACAAGATGGCCTGCTGGCCTCTAGGCAAGCATGATACATGATTAGATAAAGATGGAAGTTTTGATTTCATTCTGATTGAATTGTTAAACTACTAGTGATACAGTGCACACGTATATGATATTGACTCCATAAATTATGAGGCTGGCCAAAGATGTAGTGAAGGCATTTGTAAGAAAGCTGTAACTGATCATGCTTAATGGAGTATTTCTAGATTTTCTTCTTAAGTTTATCAGATTACTTGACCCTTATATCAGCTGAGTTCTTTATTCTCTAAGTTATGACATGCTAATTCTTCCAGGATGTAACATAATATAAATAAAGTGTAAAAGCAAAATACTATAGGCAATCATTTCACCCATTTCCCATTTGTCCTGAGAACACTTGCAAGTGGGGCTTGCAGCTGCAGCATTTACCCTCAGATCATTTGCAGAGTTCTTTTTTTCAGATAATATTATAATTGCAGTTTGTGTAAATCAACATTCCCTAAGAAACTATCACCTGACTTAACAGTTTTTGTCTGGGGAAGTTGAAAAGAAATAGTACATTCCTTTGCACACTTTGGAGTAAGAAGCATGTCTGCATAAGAGACTGGACAGCAGGTCTCCCCCTGTGTGACATAGGTCTCCTTTGGGAATGGTCACTACTCTGTGTGTTATGCCCATGCACGGCACTGCCAACTCTCTGCAATGCAAGATTCCGTTCAGTGTTCAGACCTGGAGAGACACATCCAGGCTACATGCTCAAAGAAATGCTAAAGCGGCCGGGTGCAGTGGCTCACGCCTGTAATCCCAGGACTTTGGCAGG
>NW_016879139.1:0-934 GCF_001698545.2 Rhinopithecus bieti
ACTCTTCGAGAAGAGCAACTCCAAGACACATAATTGTCAGATTCACCAAAGTTGAAATGAAGGAAAAGAATGTTAAGGGCAGCCAGAGAGAAAGGCCAGGTTACCCACAAAGGGAAGCCCATCAGACTAACAGCAGATCTCTTGGCAGAAACTCTACAAGCCAGAAGAGAGTGGGGGCCAATATTCAACATTCTTTTTTTTTTTTTTTAATTTTGAGATGCAGTTTCACTCTGTCACCCAGACTGGAGTGCAGTAGTGCAATCTCGGCTCACTGCAAACTCCGCCTCCCGGGTTCATGCCATTCTCCTGCCTCAGCCTCCCAAGTAGGTAGGACTACAGGCACCTGCTACCGCACCTGGCTAATTTTTTTGTATTTTTAGTAAAGACGGGGTTTCACCATGGTATTCATGACCGACCTCGTGATCTGCCCACCTTGGTCTCCCAAAGTGCTGGGATTACAGGCGTGAGACACCCCATCTGGCTCAACATTCTTAAAGAAAAGAATTTTCAACCCAAAATTTCATATCCAGCCAAACTAAGTTTCATAAGTGAAGGAGAAATACAATCCTTTACAGACAAGCAAATGCTGAGAGATTTTGTCACCACCAGGCCTGCCTTACAAGAGCTCCTGAAGGAAGCACTAAACATGGAAAGGAACAACTTTACCAACCACTGAAAAAACATGCCAAATTGCAAAGACCATCGATGCTAGGAAGAAACTGCATCAACTAACGAGCAAAAGAACCAGCTAATATCATAATGACAGGACCAAATTAACACATAACAATATTAACCTTAAATGCAAATGGACTAAATGCTCCAATTAAAAGACACAGACTGACAAATTGGATAAAGGGTCAAGACCCATCAATGCGCTGCATTCAGGAGACCCATCTCACGTCCAGAGACACACACAGGCTCAAAATAAAGGGAT
>NW_016879140.1:0-3336 GCF_001698545.2 Rhinopithecus bieti
TATGGTGACAGCAGGAGACTCCGTCTAAAATAAATAAATAAATAAAATAAAATAAAAGAAAAGAAAAAAAGTTATACTTGAAGGAAAAGGAAATGCTTACAAGCACAATCGCCATTATTGCCGTGTAGATAACAAAGAATAGATTAAGATCTGCGAAGGAGGCCGGGCGTGGTGGCTCAAGCCTGTAATCCCAGCACTTTGGGAGGCTGAGACGGGCGGATCACGAGGTCAGGAGATCGAGACCATCCTGGCGAACACGGTGAAACCCCGTCTCTACTAAAAAAATACAAAAAACTAGCCAGGCAAGGTGGCGGGCACCTGTAGTCCCAGCTACTCGGGAGGCTGAGGCAGGAGAATGGCATAAACCCGGGAGACGGAGTTTGCAGTGAGCCGAGATCGTGCCACTGCACTCCAGCCTGGGCGACAGAGCGAGACTCTGTCTCCAAAAAAAAAAAAAAAAAAAAAAAAAAAAAAGATCTGCAAAGGAATACGTTAATAAGTGAAAGAGAAACCCTTTTGGCTACTTTTATATGCACCCTGCTATATATATTTGAACTTCTGTATGACAACTTTATCATACAACATAAAGAAACAACTTTATCTTAACACCTAACAAGAAGATATAGCTGTCCTTAGGAGTGAAATTGTTTTAGCCATTTCCTCAGATACTAAGATGCACAGTCCTTGTAACCATTATCCTATTTCATCACAGAATTCCTGAAAATTCTGTTATCTAAGACTAAATGTCAAAGTTATTCTCCTACAACTTACATATAAAATAAAAGGTAAAAGAGAGAGAAAAGGAACATTACTAGTGAATAGAATTAAACACATGCAGCAAGCAAAGAAAAATATGCAAACATAGTCTTCATTTCTATAATTGATCACAAAGCTATAATACTTATGGCTTCATTTTTCTGCTCCCCATTACACATTTCCTTTCCTCTCCGTCAGAATCTTAGCTGACAGTGAAGCACTAAACATAATCTCAACCCTCAGAAAATCTTTTGGGTTCCAGATACAGTTTTTCTTGCCTATATTGTATAGCAGCAACACAATTTCCTCTTGATAATTGAGAACAATTACTCCAGCTGGTGAAATATTCTTTATTTCATTTATTTACTTATTTATTTTGCCCATTGGTTGAATGGCATAAGGTGTTCAGAATGATTAGGACAGTCTCATCTTCCAATTGAATATGCCAGTTACTTTAACTTTTTCAGGAAAAGGTACAAGCAGCAACTGCGACTCAGGCCATAACACCCATCAGAATCCATGGTACTTGAGTTTCTGTGTAGAAAAACATTTTGTGTTGAGCCTATGACAAGTGACCATAACAGATTCACAGACTCCCAGGGTTCTAGAGCAAATCCATCTCATCTGCAGCAGATATTCTTTCAAAAGAGGTGCCTGGCATGTTATTATGCCTAAGTAGGGGTGAGGCATCTGATGATGACACATCAAGTGATTCTGGTAAAACTGCCCAGCCCATCATAAGTGCCTTCTATAAAACTCACCAAATTGTAAGGCCTAGAGGCCCAGCAGGATTACATTTATGAAACCAAAGTGGTATTTCAGGTATCAGGCTGAAAGAACAGAGTAAACTGTACAAAGAGGTTGTTCAGACCACAGTCCCACTCATCTCTAGTACATTAACACCAAATACCAGCCAACAGCTATGGCCTCAAAGCAAAGAATAGAACATGACTTTGGGGAACATGGTTCATAATCTCAAATAATGGATGGAATGAAGAGTGGGTTCTGACAGAGATAAGGCTGATAAGAGGAAGAAAGGCCAGTCTTGAAGGACCCTGTAAATCTTGTTAAAATTTTTTAAACTTAACCCTAAGGGCCACTGTTAAAGGTTTCTAGTCAGATTAATGACATGAACAATACTAGGTTACAGAAAAATAACTCTGACTTCAGTATAATCAGTAGAGAGAATGTCGAGGGAAGAAATGTCTTTTAGGAGGTATAATGAGGCATGAGCTTCAGACAGTATTCATAACTTCTACCCTTGGCAAATGCATGTGCCTTGTACTAAAAATCTACCAAAATACAGTTGGCCCTGCATATCTGTGAGTTCCACAACTTTGGGCTCAACCAACCATAGATAAATATATCTGAAAAACAAAAACAATAAAAAATAATGATATAACAATAAAAGTAATGCAGATTTTAAAACAATACAGAAAATAACTGTTTACATGGCATTAACATTTTATTCAGTATTATAAGTAATCTAGAGATGATATAAAGTACATGGGAGGATATATGCAGATTATGTGCAAAGAAGGGACTTGAGCATACATTGATGCAATTTAATGTACACCTTGAAAAACTAGAAAAGCAAGAGCACATCAAACCCAAAATTAGTAGACAAAAACAAATAACAAAATCAGGGCAGAAATAAGTGAGAAAAAAAATAAAGAACACAAAATAAAAGATCAATGAAACAAAAAGTTGGTTGTTTGAAAAGATAAACAAAATTGACAAAATTTTAGCCAGACTAATTAGGAAAAAAAAGAGAAATGATTCAAATAAAAAATTCAGAGATGATAAAGGAGACATAACTGAAAGTGCAGAAATTCAAAAAATCATTAGTGGATACTATGACCAACTATATGCCAATAAATTGGAAAATCTAGAAGAAATGGACAAATTTCCAGACACATACAACTTACCAAGATAGAACCATGAAGAAATCCAAAGCCTGAACAGACCAATTAGAAGTAATGAGAGCAAAGCTATGAGAAAAAGTCTCCCAGTAAAGAAAAGTTTGGGACATGATGACTTCACTGATGAATGATACCAAACATTTAAAGAATAACTAGCGGGGGGGCACCCAAGATGGCTGAATAGGAACAGCTCCAGCCTCCAGCTCCCAGGATGAGCGACACAGAAGATGGGTGATTTCTGCATTTTCAACTAAGGTGCAGACCAACACCTCACACCTCACAAAGCTGGGTACACCTCTGAGACGAAACTTCCAGAGCAGGAATCAGACAGCAACACTAGCTGTTCAGCAATATTCTATCTTCTGCAGCCTCCGCTGCTGATACCCAGGCAAACAGGGTCTGGAGTGGACCTCAAGCAAACTCCAGCAGAGCTGCAGCTGAGGGTCCTGACTGTTAGAAGGAAAATAACAAATAGAAAGGACACCCACACCAAAACCCCATCAGTATGTCACCATCATCAAAGACCAAAGGCAGATAAAACCACAAAGATGGGGAAAAAGCAGTGCACAAAAACTGGAAATTCAAAAAATCAGAGCGCATCTCCCCCTCCAAAGGAATGCAGCTCATTGCCAGCAACTGAACAAAGCTGGACAGAGAA
>NW_016879141.1:0-1416 GCF_001698545.2 Rhinopithecus bieti
AAGGTTGAGGTGGGAAGATACAAATGTTTGCAGATATGTATTTTGAAAAAAAAAAAAACCTTGCAAAAGTGATCCCAATGAGTTCCATCTACCCCATTGAAAACAGTGCACTACCAACTCGTAATAAACATTTTTCAAAATCTTTTCTTGAAGCCAATTTGCCCTATTAATTTGCTCAATAAATCTTTATTTCACTAATAGTGAATATACCAAATGATAATTTCTCAGACTTGTTGATGGGAAATTAAAATTTACTTTACTTTCAGAAGCAGACTTGTAAAAATTAGAGTAATGAGGAAAAAAGCATGAGATTTGTTTGAGCAAGATTAATGTTTAAAACTACTTTTAAATTATATGCTGACACATCAAAACTTTTGAATTCAAAAGAAATCAGGGACACGAGCCACAGCGACTTCTTTTTGTTGTTGTTGTTGTTGTTGCTGCTGCTCAAGGATTTAGAGGCTTGGCTGAATGCAGACATTTAGTGATTACCCAATAGGTCCCAAAGCTCAGGACTTGATACAGGGTTTGAATCCAGTTTCCCCTGAAACACAACTTCATCTCTACTACTGTGATAAGGGAGAGAGGGAAGTGACATTATTATCAGTGTAAACTTGCCTCTTTGTTGTTATTATTGATTTTAGAAATGGAGTTTCACTCTTGTTGCCCAGGCTGGAGTGCAATGGCGCGATCTCAGCTCGCTGCAACCTCTGCCTCCTGGGTTCAAGTGATTCTCCTGCCTCAGCCTCCCAAGTAGCTGGAATTACAGGTGCCTGACATCACGCCCAGCTAGTTTTTGTACTTTTAGTAGAGAAGGGGTTTTACCATGTTAGCCAGGCTGGTCTCGATCTCCTGATCTCAGGTGATTGGCATGCCTTGGCCTCTCAAAGTGCTGGGATTACAGGCGTGAGCCACCATGCCTGGCTGCCACATTTTTTTAAATTATACTTTAAGTTCTGGGATACATGTGCAGAACATGCAGGTTTGTTACATATGTATACATGTGCCATAGTGGTTTGCTGCACCCATCAATCCATCATCTAGGTTTTAAGCCCCGCATGCATTAAGTATTTCTCCTAATGCTATCCCTCTCCTTGCCTCCACCCCCCCGACAGGCCCCGGTGTTTGATATTCCCCTTCCTGTGTCCATGTGCTCTCACTGCTCAACACCCACTTATGAGTGAGAACATGCAGTGTTTGGTTTTCTGTTCCTGTGTTAGTTTGTTGAAAATGATGGTTTCCAGCTCCATCCATGTCCCTGCAAAGGACATGAACTCATCTTTCTTATGGCTGCATAGTATTCCATTGTGTGTATGTGGCACATTTTCCTTATCCAGTGTATCATTGATGGACATTTGGGTTGGTTCCCAGTCTTTGCTATTGTAAATAGTGCAGCAATAAACAAACATGTGCATG
>NW_016879142.1:0-935 GCF_001698545.2 Rhinopithecus bieti
TGGTGGAGACACAGGACTGGCTCCGCACAGGGCCACGAGCAGCTACCCGGGGGTCGTCCTATTAATTCTCCTCAGGGCCCCAAGAGGCGGCTGTGAGGATCCCTCTCCTGAGGACAGAACTGCTCCAGAGCCACACAGCGAGGATCCACAGAACCAAGATCCGGGCCAGCTCCAAAGCGGGCGATCTTGACCCCTCACCCGTGGTCCTGAGGCAGGGATCAGAGCGCCCTGGACACACAGACCCTCCCAGGAACTGCAGAAAGGGGAAGCAGACGCCCCGGACCAGCGGCAGGACCCAGGGTTTCTGCCCTCCAGGGCACACTGGGACCAGCCACTGCACAGGTGGACACACGGTGCTTTAACCCGCGCTGGGGAAAGGAGCCCTAGCTCTCAGGGTAGAGACCGCAGTTCGATCGGGCCGGCCTCCCTGCTGGGCACAGCCTGAGCCACATGACCAAGGCCAGAGAGGATTACCAAGGTACACCTGGCCCAGCTTCCGGCAGCCCCGACAAGGCCACTACCCTCACTCGAACAGCCCGGTCCATCACCAAGCCCCACCCTCTTTTGCCAGCCCTGCCCCCACAAGGCCCCGCCTCTCGCATGCAAGTCCCGCCCCCAAGGCGCAGCTTGCCTGCAGCCCCGCCCCACTGGCTCCACCCCATCGCCTGCAAGCCCCATCCCCAAGGCCCAGCTCACCTGCATCCCCGCCTACTAGGCTACACTCCTCACCTGCAAAGAGCCACCCGTCACTAAGCTCCTCCCATCACTTGCACAGCCCCGCGCAACATAGCACGCCCTTCCAGGAGCCCCTCTTTTCACCTGCGCAGCCCCGCCCTTCACCAGGCCCCACTCCATCTGCATAGACACGCCTCACGCCACGCCCCACTTCTCCCCTGCCCACTTCCCCCTATCACCTGTCCACATCCTGCTGCTGG
>NW_016879143.1:0-1226 GCF_001698545.2 Rhinopithecus bieti
GAAACAAATGAAGCCTCCAAGAAATATGGGACTATGTGAAAAGATCAAATCTACGTCTTATTGGTGTACCTGAAAGTGATGGGGAGAATGGAACCAAGTTGGAAAACACTCTGCAGGATATTATCCAGGAGAACTTCCCCAACCTAGCAAGGCAGGCCAACATTCAAATTCAGGAAATACAGAGAACACCACAAAGATACTCCTCGAGAAGAGCAACTCCAAGACACATTATTATCAGATTCACCAAAGTTGAAATGAAGGAGAAACGTTAAGGGCTGCCAGAGAGAAAGGTTGGGTTACCCACAAAGGGAAGCCCATCAGAATAACAGCAGATCTCTTGACAGAAACTCTACAAGCCAGAAGAGAGTGGGGGCCAATATTCAACATTCTTAAAGGAAAGAATTTTCAACCCAGAATTTCATATCAAGCCAAACTAAGCTTCGTAAGTGAAGGAGAAATAAAATCCTTTACAGACAAGAAATAAAACCCTTTGCAGACAAGATTTTGTCACCACCAGGCCTGCCCTGCAAGCGCTCCTGAAGGAAGCACTAAAGGAATGGAAAGCACTAAATTAATGGAAAGGAACAAGCAGTACCAGCCACTGAAAAAACATGCCAAATCGTAGAGACCGTCGATGCTAGGAAGAAATTGCCTCAACTAATGAACAAAATAACCAGCGAACGTCATAATGACAGGATCAAATTCACACATAACAATATTAACCTTAAATGTAAATGGGCTAAATACTCCAATTAAAAGACACAGTTGGGCAAGTTGGATAAAGAGTTGAGACCAATCAGTGTGCTGTATTCAGGAGACCCATATCAGGTGCAGAGACACACATAGGCTCAAAATAATACCAAGCAAATAGAAACCAAAAAAAGTCAGGGGTTGCAATCCTAGTCTCTGATGAAACAGACTTGAAACCAACAAAGATCAAAAGAGACAAAGAAGGCCATTACATAATGGTAAAGGGATCGATTCAACGAGAAGAGCTAACTATCCTAAATATATATGCACCCAATACAGGAGCACCCAGATTCATAAAGCAAGTCCTTAGAGACCTACAAAGAGACTTACACTCCCACACAATAATAATGGGAGAGTTTAACACCCCACTGTCAACATTAGACAGATCAACGAGACACAAAGTTAAAAAGGATACCCATGAATTGAACTCAGCTCTGCACCAAGAGGACCTAATAGACATCTACAGAACTCTCCAC
>NW_016879144.1:0-2198 GCF_001698545.2 Rhinopithecus bieti
CACAGCTGCTAATACCCCTCACCTGAGCACTCCACCTGGGGCCTGCGGAGTGCCCTGTCCATGACGGCTAGTGCTGTTCTCACCATTCGAAGGTCTGAGCACAAGCCTACCTAGTCCAGCTTCATTCTCTGCTGTGTGACAAGAGAACACAGCCTAGGGTCCTGGCAAATACACAACCCAACCACTTCAGGCACCTGAATACTTCTCCTGGGGCATAAACTCCTGGCTGCTATCACCTCATCTGCACCTACCTGCAAGTGACACCTGAGTTCCTGGAGATTGGGTTACCCAGCCCCTCAGAGCCACCACCAACATCAACACACATCACTCAGGACCCAGAGAGTTGTCCCACTCCTGCTACTGCTATCACTCATGCCATGTAACTGCCCAGGAACCTAAGAATCTATCCACATGTACAACCCACCACTGCCACTACCAGCATCTGAGCAAGCCATGTGGAGGCCCACCAACTGACACAACAATAATTGCCAACATGGCTGCCAGTGTACACTGCCCAGTGACACTATCACTGACCCACCTGCCATCCTAGTCCCCAGCACAACTTCTCCACAGCCTTAACTAATAACTGTACCCTAACCTATCAAGGAAATCACAGATGCCACTAATGCTGTTTACAACCAAAGAAATCATACAGAGATGACACTAATGCACACACCAGAGTCAAAGCCAAAGTACCCTACCCAACCAACACCACAGACACCATAGATCTTTAGGAAAAGGTCTTTCCCTACTAAAGTAAATTCAAAACAGGAAGAAGTGACTGTTACTCCAGATGCATAGATTTCAATGTAATGACACAGGAAACATGAAAAGCAAGGAAATATGACACTTCCAAAGGAACATAATAAGTCTCCAAAATAGATCTTAATCAAAGAAATTTTGAAATCCCACATTAAAGAATTCAAAATTTTGATTTTACAGAAGCTCAGTGAGATACAAGAGAATTCAGAAAACAATTCAGGATATGAATGAGAAATTTACCAAAGAGACAGTTTTTTTTTTTTTTTTTTTTTTTTTTTTTTTTAAAGTTATTTGTTTTTTCTTCCCCCCGCCGGGGTGGGGGGTGGGTGGGCCCGGATCTCAGCTCACTGCAAGCTCCACCTCCCGGGTTTACGCCATTCTCCTGCCTCAGCCTCCCGAGTAGCTGGGACTACAGGCGCCCACCACCTCGCCCGGCTAGTTTTTTTGGTGTGTTTTTTTAGTAGAGACGGGGTTTCACCATGTTAGCCAGGATGGTCTCGATCTCCTGACCTCGTGATCTGCCCGTCTCGGCCTCCCAAAGTGCTGGGATTACAGGCTTGAGCCACCACGCCCGGCCTAAAGAGACAGTTTTTTAAAGTACCAGATAGAAATTCTGCAATTGAGTTCCTGGAGCAAGATGGCCAAATAGGAGCAGCTCCAGCCTCCAGCTCCTAACACGAGCGACACAGAGGACGGGTGATTTCTGCATTTTCAACTGAGGTACCGGGTTCATCTCACTGGGGAGTGCCAGACAATCGGTGCTGGTCAGCTGGTGCAGCCCAACCAGCGAGAGCTGAAGCAGGGCGAGCCATCGCCTCACCTGGGAAGCGAAAGGGGGAAGGGAATCCCTTTTCCTAGCCAAGGGAAACTGAGACAAACACATGGAAAATTGGGTAACTCCCACCCTAATACTGCGCTTTACCAAGGGTCTTAGCAAACAGCACACCAGATTATATCCCACACCTGGACAGGAGGGTCCCACGTCCACGGAGCCTCCCTCGTTGCTAGCACAGAAGTATGAGATCTAACTGCAAGGCAGCAGTGAGGCTGGGGGAGGGGGACCCACCATTGCTGAGGCTTAAGTAGGTTAACAAAGCTGCCAGGAAGCTTGAACTGGGTGGAGTCCACTGCAGCTCAAGGGGGCCTGCCTGTCTCTGTAGACTCCACCTCTGGGGACAGGGCATAGCTAAATAAAAAGCAGCAGAAACCTCGGCAGAGGTAAATGACCCTGTCAGACAGCTTTGAAGAGAGCAGTGGATCTCCCAGCATGGAGGGTGAGATCTGAGAACAGACAGACTGCCTGCTCAAGTGGGTCCCTGACCCCTGAGTAGCCTAACTGGGAGACACCCCCCACTGGGTGCAGACCGACACCTCACACCTCACACGGCAGGGTACACCCCTGTGACGAAGCTTCCAGAGGAAGAATCAGACAGCAA
>NW_016879145.1:0-935 GCF_001698545.2 Rhinopithecus bieti
TTTGTCATAAATATCTCTTATTATTTTGAGATATATTCCACCTAAACCTAGTTTATTGAGAGTTTTAGCATGAAGCGCTGTTGAATTTTGTTGAAGGCCTTTTCTGCATCTATCAAGATAATCGTGTGGTTTTGTCATTGGTTCTGTTTATGTGATGGATTACTTTTATTGATTTGCATATGTTGAACGAGGCTCTGCCTCCCAGGGATGAAGCCCACTTGATCATGGTAGATAAGCTTTTTGATGTGCTGCTGGATTCGGTTTGCCAGTATTTTATTGACGATCTTCACATCAATGTTTGTCAGGGATATTGGTCTAAAATTCTCTTTTTTTACTGTGTCTCTGCCAGGCTTTGGTATCAGGATGATCCTGGCCTCATAAAATGAGTTAGGGAGGATTCTCTCTTTTTCTATTGATTGAATTGTTTCAGAAGGAATGTTATCAGCTTCTCTTTCACATCTGGTAGAATTCGGCTGTGAATCGATCTGGTCTTGGAGTTTTTTTGCTTCATAGGCTATTATTTAGTGCCTCAATTTCAGAGTCTGTTATTGGTCTATTCAGAGATTTAACTTCTTCCTGGTTTAGTCTTGGGAGGGCGTATGTGTCCAGGAATTTATCCATTTTTTCTAGACTTTCTAGTTTGTGTGCATAGAGAAGTTTATAGTATTCTCTGATGGTAGTTTCTGTTTCTATGGGATCAGTGGTGATATTCCCTTTATCATTTTTTATTGCATCTATGTTAGTCTTCTGTCTTGTCTTCTTTGTCTTGCTAGCACTCTGTCAATTTTGTTGATCTTTTCAAAAAAGCAGCTCCTGGGTTCATTGATTTTTGAAGGGTTTTTTTGGCTCTATCTCCTTTAGTTCTGCTCTGCTCTTCATTATTTGTTTGCTCTTCTCTACTTCTTTTAATTGTGATGTTAGGTTATTGATTTTAG
>NW_016879146.1:0-934 GCF_001698545.2 Rhinopithecus bieti
TCTTCCAATTCCATCACAGGCTTTTACGTACTCTGAGATTACATCTGATCCTGCCGGGACCCTTCCTTTTAATGGCTTAATGGCTGATTGACACTCAGGATTGGCGTTTTCATATGCCATCAACTCCACTATGACCGTATGGGCATTCTCATTGGTAATTGACTTTTGAGCAGCATCTTGAAGGCTTGCTACAAAATCAGGGTAGGGCTCTTCAGAGCCTTATCTTATTGTATTGAAGGAGGGGCAGGTGGTTCCTGGGTCTTGGATTTTCTCCTAGGCCCTAAGGCAGATAGCCCTAATTTGCTCAATGACCTCATTTTGCATTATTACTTGTTAACTACAAAATTGACTCGCTCCAATTTTCACCTGTTCCTAATATTTGATCTACGTCTATGTTAATTGGAGGATTGGCAGTCCTATTTCTTCAGACCTGTTCTTGTGCCCCATCAATCCACCAACTCTTAAACTGTAAAAATTGAGAGGGTGAGAGTGATGATTTTGCCAGATTCTCCCAATCATAAGGAATGAGTCTATGTCCATGAGCAATGGAATCTAATAATGTTCTCAGGTAAGCAGTTGGGTCCATACTGTTTTACTCCCTCTTTCATATCTTTTAGCATTTTATAGAAAAGACTCATATCTGGCCTCAGCTGTGGGAGGCTCTCTCCCTCTTGGGCCCCTTCTCCAGGTGGCCTTGATTCTAATATTACTGGGACTTGCCACACCTCAATATCTCTTTGTTTTCTTGCCTTTTCAATAATTTTATGTAATGCACTACCCTGTCCACTACGTGGTGCTGTAGGATTAAGTCTCATAGTGGGCGTCTGAGGCTATAGCGCCCTGCCCTGTGGCGCTGGAAACATTCCTGGCTGTCCATACGGATTTTCTGGGGGCAGCCGATACTGAAGTTCCACTGGCGGCCAGTATTGATAGG
>NW_016879147.1:0-934 GCF_001698545.2 Rhinopithecus bieti
TTAGACAACCAGTCTCAATGGCCGCCTGAAGGCACTCCAGACCGTAACATTTTAGTCGACCTCGGTAATTTCTGCTGACGCTTAGGCAAGTGGTCCGAAATTAACTATATACAAGGATTTTGGGCCTTGCGTTCTCGTCCGGACTTGTGTAGCCAGTGTTCCTTGGCCCAAGTCATGTTGGCTAAGGATGCAGGCCTAACAAAGTCCGAAAAGGAGGAGTCATCCTTCTTGTCTGACTTGCCCGAAGACCTTACTTCCCCTCCCTCCCTTCCACTCCTGCCATATACTCTACCTCCCCCTCCCGCTTCGGCCCCACCTTCTCTTTCGCCTCCACCTTCCTCTTCTGCTCTCGCTGTTGTTCTGCCCTCCTCCTCGGTCCCTCCCACCATTGTTGAGACTACACCTCCCTCCGACCCCTCAGCACTTCCACCTGGTCACCTTAGTTCGCCTATATCTGCCCATACCCACTCTAAAGACTGCCTAACTACCCCCACTCATACTCCCACCCCATCCAACAACCCCCCTGCAGTCTTAGCACCCTTGCGTGAGATGGTCGGAACAGAGGGCGTAGTTAGAGTTCATGTTCCCTTCTCACTATCAGATCTTTCAAAAATTGAAAACGTTTAGGAGATTTTCTGCCAATCCTACAATTTACACCAAAGAATTTAGATACCTTTGCCAGGCCTACGATTTAACCTGGCATGATCTCCATGTTATTCTTACCTCTACTCTAAACCCTGAGGAGCAAGAGCGCATCCTAGCGGCTGCCAGGCAGCATGCCAACCAACTACACTTAACAGACACTGCCTTCCCACTAAGGGAACAAGCAGTCCCCTCTATAGACCCAGACTGGGACTATCAGGTAGGCCAGCCTGGCTGCTGAAGATGAGATATGATGACTCAATGTCTTCTGGCTGGTATGCAAGCAGCCTCA
>NW_016879148.1:0-223 GCF_001698545.2 Rhinopithecus bieti
TTTTATCTCACACTTCTCCATGATGTTCAGCACATCTGTGTACTCAATAAGATAATGTGGAAATGGCAGTGTGTTACTTTCAAGGATGTCATAAAAACATTTTGGCTTCTGCCTTGCTATCTCTTAGATTGCTCACTCTGAGGGAAGCCAGCAGGTATGTTCTCAGGGCATGTAAGCAGCCTTACAGAGAGATCCATGCGGAACCTATCTAAAGTCTCCATTC
>NW_016879149.1:0-936 GCF_001698545.2 Rhinopithecus bieti
AATCAGAATGATATAGACTTCATTAAACGAGTTAGGGAGGATTCCCTCTTTTTCTATTGATTGGAATAGTTTCAGAAAGAATGGTACTGGCTCCTCCTTGCACCGCTGGTAGAATACAGCTGTTAATCCGTCTGGTCCTGGGATTTTTTTGGTTGGTAGGCTACTAATTATTCCCTCAATTTCAGAGCCTGTTATTGGTCTATTCAGGGATTCAACTTCTTCCTGATTTAGTCTTGGGAGAGTGTATGTGTCGAGGAATTTATCAATTTCTTCTAGGTTTTCTAATTTATTTGCATAGAGGTGTTTATAGTATTCTCTGATGCTAGTTTGCATTTATGTGGGGTCTGCGGTGATATCCCCTTTATCATTTTTTATTGTGTCTACTTCATTCTTCTCTCTTTTCTTCTTTATTAGCCTTGATAGCTATCTATCAATTTTGTTGATCTTTTCAAAAAACCAGCTCCTGGATTCATTTATTTTTTGGAGGGTTTTTTGTGTCTCTCTCTCCTTCAGTTTTGCTCTGTTCTTAGTTATTTCTTGCCTTCTGCCTGCTTTTGAATGTGTTTGCTCTTGCTTCTCTAGTTCTTTTAATTGCCATGTTAGGGTGTCAGTTTTGGATGTTTCCTTCTTTCTCTTGTGGGCATTTAGTGCTATAAATTTCCCGCTACACACTGCTTTAAATGTGTCCCAGAGATTCTGGTATGTTGTATCTTTGTTCTCATTGGTTTCAAAGAACATCTTTATGTTTGCCTTCATTTCGTTATGTACCCAGTAGTCATTCAGGAGCAGGTTGCTCATTTTTCATGTAGTTGAACAGTTTTGAGCACGTTTCTTAATCCTGAGTTCTAGTTTGATGGCACTGTGGTCTGAGAGACAGTTTGTTAACATTTGCTGAGGAGTGCTTTACTTCCAACTATGTGGTCAATTTTGGAATAA
>NW_016879150.1:0-936 GCF_001698545.2 Rhinopithecus bieti
TGTTGCCCATTCAGTATGATATTGGCTGTGGGGTTGTCTTAAATAGCTCTCATTATTTTGAGATACTGCCCATCAATACCTAGTTTATTGAGAGTTTTTAGCATGAAGGGCTGTTGAGTTCTGTTGAAGGGCTTTTCTGCATCTATTTAGATAATGATGTGGTTTTTGTCTTTGGTTCTGTTTGTATGATGGATTACGTTTATTGATTTGTGTATGTTGAACCAGCCTTGCATCCCAGGCATGAAGCCAACTTGATCGTGGTGGATAAGCTTTTTGATGTGCTGCTGGATTCAGTTTGGCAGTATTTTACTGAGGATTTTTACATTGATGTTCATCAGGGTCCAAAATGCTCTTTTTTTTGTTATGTCTCTGTCACACTTTGGTATCAGGATGATGCTGGCATCGTCAAATGAGTTAGGGATAGTTCCCTCTTTTTCTATTGATTGGAATAGTTTCAGAAGGAATGGTACCAGCTCCTCTTTGTACCTCTGATAGAATTCAGCTGTGAATCCGTCTGGTCCTGGACTTTTTATTGGTTGGTAGACTATTAATTATTGCCTCAATTTCAGAGCCTTTTATTGATCTATTCAGGGATTCAACTTCTTCCTGGTTTAGTTTTGGGAGGGTGTTTGTGTATAGGAATTTGTCCATTTCTTCTAGATTTTCTACTTTATTTGCATAGAGATGTTTATAGTATTCTCTGATGGTAGTTCGTATTTCTGTGGGGTCGGTGGTGATATCCCCTTTATCATTTTTTATTGCGTCTATTTGATTCTTCTCTCTTTTCTTCTTTGTTAGTCTTGCTAGTGGTCTATCAATTTTGTTGATCTTTTAAAAAAACAGCTCCTGGATTCACTGATTTTTTGAAGGGTTTTTGCATCTCTATCTCCTTCAGTTCTGCTCTGATCTTAGTTGTTTCTTGCCTTCTGCTAGCTT
>NW_016879151.1:0-344 GCF_001698545.2 Rhinopithecus bieti
CGGGATATCCCAGTACTGACGAAGAACCTTCGGAGCCATAGCCTGCGGATCCCTTTTTTTGTTTTGTTTTGTTTTTTTGATGCTGTTGTTACCGTTTTTACAAATTCAGTACCGTAGAAAAACATGCTGCCCCTGAAGAGATGATTGGACACTCTCAAGCCTGGTGTTGGACTTTGTCATCTCTTGCACAGCCAGCTCCAGACCTTAGTGCTTACCTCATGTTAGTTTTGTATATTCTGCAAAGACAAAATCAAAATAATCCAAATCTGATACAAATACCTGGGATCCATCTTACTTGAGATGTTTAACAAAAGTCTGGATCATCTTTTCTTATATTGGATTAT
>NW_016879152.1:0-343 GCF_001698545.2 Rhinopithecus bieti
GACTCAGAAGGCTGAGCTGGCTGCTCCTGCTCACTGGGGAAAGTTCAGCCTCTATAGGAGGACCTGGAAGCTCAGTTGGGGCCTCCTGTTGGATTGCAGATGACTCCATCTCTTCTGGAGGCTGAGCTGGGGTCTCCTGCTGGGCTGGAGAAGATTCAGCCTCCCCAGAAGACTCAGAAGGCTGAGCTGGCTGCTCCTGCTCACTGGGGGAAAGTTCAGCCTCTATAGGAGGACCTGGAAGCTCAGTTGGGGCCTCCTGTTGGATTGCAGATGACTCCATCTCTTCTGGAGGCTGAGCTGGGGTCTCCTGCTGGGCTGGAGAAGATTCAGCCTCCCCAGAAGA
>NW_016879153.1:0-345 GCF_001698545.2 Rhinopithecus bieti
TTTTTTTTTTTTGAGACGGAGTCTCGCTCTGTCACCCAGGCTGGAGTGCAGTGGCCGGATCTCAGCTCACTGCAAGCTCCGCCTCCTGGGTTTAGGCCATTCTCCTGCCTCAGCATCACGAGTAGCTGGGACTACAAGCGCCCGCCACCCCTCCCGGCTAGTTTTTTGTATTTTTTAGTAGAGACGGGGTTTCACCGTGTTTGCCAGGATGGTCTCGATCTCCTGAACTCATGATCCGCCCGTCTCGGCCTCCCAAAGTGCTGGGATTACAGGCTTGAGCCACCGTGCCCGGCCGTTTAAAAATCTTTAATGATTTTCTACCCATGAGGTAATTCTGCTAGACCA
>NW_016879154.1:0-1376 GCF_001698545.2 Rhinopithecus bieti
CAGAAGGGAAGCCAGCCCGAGAATAAAGCCAGTCAATATACAAGAGTCACTAGAGAACGATGAAGAAACTGAGCAGGAGGTCTCATCAAGCCAGGCGTGAAACCTATCCTGCCACTGAGTGTTTCAAGTATATAAGCCAAAATAATTCCACTTCTTGTCTAAGCAAGTGTGAACTGGGTTTTCTGTTACAGAAAGCCTTCTCACTGATGAACATACAGACAGTATATATTCACATACACACATAATTTAAAGGTCTAGATCAAAAAACATAAAAAATTAACAGTGATGCAGATTGTAGGAGCGTGGGCAACTTTAATTTCCCCTTTATGCTTATCTGAATTGTCTATAAAAAATATGCATTAGTTTCACCAGCAGAAAGCAATCATTTGTGATAATGTAATATTTATGGGTGAAGGGCCATGGTCCTGGGATTTATGTTAAACTACCTTAGCAAAAAGAAAAAGTTGGAGGGAGATAGATAAAACAGATTTGACAATATATCAATATTGACATTAACGCTAGGTGACGGGACATAAGGGTTCATTGTACTATTCTAGCTTTTATAATTTTGAAAATTCACATAATAAAATGATGAAAGAAGGAAGGAAAGAGGGAGGGAGAGAGGGAGGAAAGTGAGGGGGGAGGGAGGGAGAGAGGGAGGGGGAATCTGCAGAGGTTGTTGTAATTACCATTGCTGGCTTTGCACTGTGCTGCATCTGTCCCGATGGGTCCTGAGTGTGCCTGTCCATTGCCTGGCGACTTCCCGTGGGTGAACACATCCTTCATAACTTCTCTGTCCTTCCTCTGGATTGCACTGCTTTGGAGGCGGCTGTGAAACCTGGACATCAACGCATTGCTCAGCAACCTCCCCGCCCACCCCCTCCATCACCAGCAACAAAATGTGTATATTTATATTTGTATCAGTACTGCAAAACAAAAAGCATATATATATATGTATATATATGGGTGTGTATATGTGTGTGTGTGTGTATATATATATATCTTCAGTGCTGGACTTGTCGTCTTATTTTGCAGTAGCATTTGAAATAATGTCAGATGTCCCCATCGTGATGGGGAGCTTCCATGAATTAGATTAATTCCGTGAATTGGATAAAATAAATCCAGACATTACTGAAATTAACTAATTTTCTTTATAAAGCATCTGATGACAGTGATGAAAATCTGGCATCATTTAACTGTGTGCAAAGTTCTTTTCCTGCAAATGGAGACAATTCATTTAGAGTACAGCTTCATTTTCTTACATGCAAAGAAAATTTAGAATGAAAAGGATTTAAGTGAATTTAGAAAAATAGATACGTAGTCTTCACGGGGTGATATGTAACCTTCCTGCTGTAGGTTCATGTGTTGAATCCTCG
>NW_016879155.1:0-935 GCF_001698545.2 Rhinopithecus bieti
GCCTCCTGAATACAGCACACCTATGGGTCTTGACTCTTTATCCGATTTGCCAGTCTGTGTCTTTTAGTTGGGCCCCATTTACAGTAAAGGTTAATATTGTTATGTGTGAATTTGATCCTGTCATTATGATGCTAGCTGGTTATTTTGCCTGTTAGTTGATGCAGTTTCTTCATAGTGTCAATGGTCTTTACAATTGGCATGTTTTTTGCAGTGGCTGGTACCCATTTTCCTTTCCATATTTCGTCCTTCCTTCAGGAGCTCTTTTAAGGCAGGCCTGGTGGTGACAAAATCTCTCAGCATTTGCTTGTCTGTAAAGGATTTTATTTCTCCTTTGCTTATGAAGCTTAGTTTGGCTGGATATGAAATTCTGGGTTGAAAATTCTTTTCTTTAAGAATGTTGAATATTGGCCCCTACTCTCTTCTGGCTTGTAGGGTTTCTGCAGAGAGATCTGCTGTTAGTCTGATGAGCTTCCCTTTGTGGGTAACCCGACCTTTCTCTCTGGCTGCCCTTAACATTTTTTTTCTTCATTTCAAACTTGGTGAATATGACGATTATGTGTCTTGGTGTTGCTCTTCTCAAGGAATATCTTTGTGGTGTTCTCTGTATTTCCTGAATTTGAATATTGGCCTACCTTGCTAGGTTTGGGAATTTCTCCTGGATAATATCCTGAAGAGGGTTTTCCAACTTGGTTCCATTCTCTCTGTCACTTTCAGGTATAGCAATCAAATGTAGGTTTGGTCTTTTCACATAGTTCCATATTTCTTGGAGGCCAAGTTTGTTCCTTTTCATTCATTTTTCTCTAATCTTCTCTTCACACTTTATTTCATTATGTTGATCTTCAATCTCTGATATCCTTTCTTCCACTTCATTGATTTGGCTATTGATAGTTGTGTATGTTTCACGAAGTTCTTATGCTGTGTTTTTCAGCTCCATG
>NW_016879156.1:0-2147 GCF_001698545.2 Rhinopithecus bieti
AATTGGCTAGCCATAAGTAGAAAACTGAAACTGGATCCTTTCTTTACTCCGTATACGAGAATTAGTTCAAGATGGATTAGAGACTTAAATGTTAGACCTAAAACCATAAAAACCCTAGGAAAAAACCTAGGTAATACCATTCAGGACATAGGCATGGGCAAGGACTTCATGTCTAAAACACCAAAAGCAACGGCAACAAAAGCCAAAATTGACAAATGGAATCTAATTAAACTAAAGAGCTCCTGCACAGCAAAAGAAACTACCATCAGAGTGAACAGGCAACCTACAGAATGGGAGAAAAATTTTGCAATCAACTCTTCTGACAAAGGGCTAATGTATGTTTCTATTTCTACATCTCAAACATTCTGAGAACCCTTTGGGAGCAGGATTCACACCTTATTCTTCCTTGGTAAAACTACCAATTATGTGAGGCCCACAATGGCCCTCAATAAATACGTGCTAAACGGATGGCTAAATACTACCAAAATATTCCAAACTGACTTCTATTCTCTCCCTTCTGACATTAATTATACAAATGACCATCAAAGTTATGCTTCAAAATAAACAAATAAGATCATGTCATTTCTCTCTAGTAACACTGCTGATGCTACCCATGAACCTATAGGTCACAAGGATTCGATTATTTATTCTTCAACACAGATTTGTTCAACACCTAAGAGTTTGCCAGGTACTGTTCTCAGTACTACAGTCTAAATAATGAATAAACAGACAAGTTTCCATGCTCATGGAACTGACTTTCTGTGCTGTTTCACACCTTTCTTTCCTTACATACTGTATTGCTTCTTTTGTTAGGCAAAACCTTAGTCACTTTCCAGTCCATGTTTAGATGCCACATGTTCTTCCACACCCACAGCTGAATTATTTGCTTCTTCCTCTCTCTTCTATTTCACAGAATTCATGTTTCTACTAAACAACTTAAAATTGTATTATGTAATTTTGTATTTATTTGCTTTTCCTGTAGTATTCTCCTAGTCCTGTTAAGGCAGAGATAAACAACTTGCATCAAGACAATATAAAATAGTCCTACAATTCAATAGTACAAAACAATTTTTTAAATGAAAAAAGTCTTTGAAGAGGCACTTCACAAAGAAAGATATATAAATAGACAATAAATACATGACAAATGCTAAGCATCATTAGTAACTAGGGAAATACAAATAAAACCATTTAAAAATAAGATAGTGGAGGAATAACATTAGCAAACTTCAAATTATACTACAGAGTTATGATAACCAAAACAGCATGATACTGGCATAAAAACAAAACAAACACACGGACCAATGGAACAGAGTAAAGAACCCAGAAATAAACCTATACATCTACAGTGAACTCATTTTAAACAAAACATACACTTGGGGAAGAGAGGGTCTCTTTAATAAATGGTGCTAGCAAAATTGGATATGCATATGCAGAAGAATGAAACTATACCCCTATCTCTCACCATATACAAAAATCAAATCAAAATAGATTAAAGACTTAAATCTAAAACCTCCGACAATGAATCTACCCACCAAAAAAAAAAAAAAAAAAAAAAAAATGGGGAAAATCTATATATGGTCTCAGCAAAATTTCTTGAGCAATACCTCCCAAGCACAGGCAACCAAAGCAAAAATGGACAAATGAGATCACCTCAAATTAAAAAGCTTCTGCACAGCAAAGGATTTCATCAACAAAATGAAGAGAAAACCCACAGAATGGAAGAAGATTTTTGCAAACTACCCATCTGACACAGGATTAATAACCAGAATATGGCCAGGCACAGTGACTCACACCTGTAATCCCAGCACGTTGGGAGGCTGAGGCAGGCAGATCACCTGAGGTCAGGAGTTCGAGATCAGCCTGGTAAAACCCTGTCTCTACTAAAAATACAAAAAAGTCGGGCGTGGTCATGGGCACTTGTAATCCCAGCTACTTGGGAGGCTGAAGCAGGAGAATCTCTTGTACCCCAGAGGTGGAGGTTGCAGTGAGCCAAGATCACACCACTGCACTCCAGTCTGGGTGACAAGAGAAAAACCCTGTCATAAAAAAAAAAAAAAAAAGAGAGAGAGAGAGAGAGAAGAAAAGAAAAGAAAAAAAGGAAAGGAAAGGGAAGGAAAGGGAAGGGAAGGGAAGGGAGGGGAGGGGAG
>NW_016879157.1:0-344 GCF_001698545.2 Rhinopithecus bieti
GTGGAATCTGCTATAGGATATTTGGGAGCACGTAGAAGTCTATAGTGACAAAGGAAATATCCTCAGATAAACAGCAAAAAGAAGCTTTCTGAGAAACTTCTTTGTGGTGTGTGAATTCATCTCAAAGAGTTACACCATTCTTTTCATTGAGCAGTTAGCTAACACTGTTTTCTTGGAATCTGCAATGAGATATTTGGGAGCGCATTGAGGCCTATGGTGAAAAAGGAAATATCCTCAGACAAAAACTAGAAAGAAGGTTTCTGAGAAAGATCTTTGTGATGTGTGAATTCATCTCACAGAGATACACCTTTCTTTTTATGCAGCAGTTTGCTAACACTGTTTTC
>NW_016879158.1:0-780 GCF_001698545.2 Rhinopithecus bieti
TGAGCATATACAAAAAAGCTTCATACCTACTGTGGAAACCACAGGAAGCATTTTGTGCTCAAAATATGCCACTTTTACAGATTATTTGTTTCTCTAATGTTAAGCAACATAATAACTTAAGTATTTGGTTACTAGATTTGACAATTGGCTCTTTTGTGGAAGCAAATGAATATGACTTGGAGTTAACCTTACAGGAGGCCATCATATTATACTCTAGTTAACAGTGGCTTTCTGCATACGTGCTACAAGTCCATCAAATCGATGGCCATTTGTGCGTACTAGAGACACAGAGTACCAACAGACTAAACCTGAAACTTGTTTTTCAGGGCCCACCTACTCTACAGCTACCAAAGTATATTTTTCATGTAACAAAATTACAATACCAGACAGTAATCAGGAAGAATCAAAGGACGGGCAGTTGTGTTCACTCTTCCAGCAAATAATCACTTGGACATCTTTACTACTCTATTCTTTCAACAAGCATGACAGAAAGTAGCATCATGACAGAGATCATTGTACTGAAAGAACGTCTTAAGTTTCTCTGTGGTTCACTGCTGCCTTAAATTTAAAAAAAAGAAAAGTAAAATAAGAGAAGGGCCAGGGAAGAATTTACTTACGGTTCAAAGTTTCATCTTTAGTCCATGTAAGATCATGCAGCAAGTTTTCTCACCAAGGCTGCCTCTTGCACATCCCTTTAAAAAGAACCAATGCTCATAATCCAGTTCCAAGATAATTCATTCACATGTTCCACCTCTTGTTTCTGTGAGGCATTGATATCCA
>NW_016879159.1:0-344 GCF_001698545.2 Rhinopithecus bieti
ACAGTGATAACGGACTGCTGCGTGAAACATAAGTGTAACTCTGTGAAAGGTGTTCACACATCACCAAGAAGTTTCTATCAAAGCTTCTTTCTAGTTTCCATCTCAGGATATTTCCTTTGTCACCGTAAGCTTCATTCCATTCAGAAGTATCCCATTGCAGATTTCCAGAAAACTGTGTTAGCAAACTGAACACTGAAGAGAAACGTGTAACTCTGTGATTTGCATTCACACATCGAAATGCAGTTTCTCAGAAGGCTTCTTTCCAGTTTTGATCTGAGGATATTTCCTTTTTCACCATAGCCCTCAATGAGCTCCCAAATATCACTTTGCAGATTCCACGAAAA
>NW_016879160.1:0-342 GCF_001698545.2 Rhinopithecus bieti
CATGGAATCTTGCGGCATCCACGAGACCACCTTCAACTCCATCATGAAGTGTGACGTGGACATCCGCAAAGACCTGTATGCCAACACGGTGCTGTCTGGCGGTACCACCATGTACCCAGGCATTGCCGACAGGATGCAGAAAGAGATCACTGCCCTGGCACCCAGCACCATGAAGATCAAGATCATCGCACCCCAGAACGCAAGCACTCAGTGTGGATAGGTGGCTCCATCTTGGCCTCACTGTCCACCTTCCAGCAGATGTGGATTAGCAAGCAGGAGTACGACCAGTCGGGCCCATCCATCGTCCATTGCAAATGCTTCTAAATGGACTGAGCAGATGCG
>NW_016879161.1:0-2190 GCF_001698545.2 Rhinopithecus bieti
TTGGAAGATAAGGACCCATCTTACTAATGTTTTCAGCCTCTGGTGCTTAGCCTGTTGAGCTTAGGATGTTGGCTTTAGCTTGGCTGCTCTGTAAGTGTTGAGCCATTGCACCCCCTAGAACGATGTAATTGAGTTCAGAGCTACAGCCTCAGGGGACAAGTGATGGTTGGTGGGGAGAAGGGAGCAGACATGGGTTGGATGGGCAAGTTAGGAGACAGCTGGGAGGAGCAGGAAGAGTCTTGGCAGGTCCCTGAGTCCAGATCCTGCCAGGGGAAGCGCCTCAACCCTGCTGCCATGCCCACCCACCCTCTAAACCCCTGGCTGCTCCAGGCTTTCTCCCATTCTTTCTGTTCAGCTCCCCTCACACCCCTACCCCCAGAGCAGAGTACAGTGGTACTATCTCGGCTCATTGCAAGCTCTGCCTCCCGTGTTTACACCATTCTCCTGCCTCAGCCTCCTGAGTAGCTGGGACTACAGGTGCCCGCCACCACGCCTGGCTAATTTTTTTGTATTTTTAGTAGAGACGGGGTTTCACCGTGTTAGCCAGGATGGTCTCCATCTCCTGACCTCGTTATCCGCCTGCCTCAGCCTCCAAAGTGCTAGGATTACAGGTGTGAGCCACCGCGCCCTGCTGGGCCCTGTCCCTTCTAATGTGGGGAGAGAAGCCTGATTCTTTCAGAGACATAGAGCTTCTGGGCCAGGAAGGGCCTTAGACTTGGGGTCGGTAACTATCTTTAGGATGCAGGTGAGCTGTGTCTATTGAGCAACTACTTGTGCCACTGGGCTCTGCACTTCACATATTTCATTTCTACCATTTTTCAGTCTTCAAGGTGGATAAACCAAAGCCCAGAGAGGGAAAGCAGCTTTCCCTGGTCACACAGCTGCTAGGTGGCAAAGTTAGGACCAGAGCTTCGGTGACCTGAGCCGCTGGTCCAGGATTCCCTTTCTGTGACACTCCCTCCCGCCCAAGTCTGTGGCCCCCCGGTGTCGGTAGGGGAGCGTGCCTGCCTTGGCCCTAGCCTGGTTCTTCATATAGGCTGCTCTGACTCCCACCCACAGTGTCTTCCTTCCTGCCACCCTTGCTTCCAGAACTTTGCTCCAGCCTCTTACCAACTCCGTCCCATATCCCTCACCCCCAGCCTGGCCCAGAACCAGCTGGGGCAGATGGTCCAGACCCTGAGTATATTCTTTCCCGGCAGGGACAGAAGAAGTCTGAGGCTCACACATCTGGGCAGCTGTTGCCCAACTTTGATCTGCAGGAAATAAGCCAGAGGGATCCTTCCTGTCACTTCTGGGCTGGACCCTGGCCCTGAGAGTTGGAGTGTCCTCAGAGAGGTAGAAGGCCTGCCTCAGCTGTGGGAGGGGTGGTAGCAGCAAAAGCTAGGGTACTGCGTGGGTGGGGTCACGTGGCCTGGGACTGGGGCAGCCAGACTGGAAGCTCACCCCCCTTCCTCAGGTAGAAAAGTAGAGGACAGAAGCCCAGAGACAGCAGCCTAGGGCCGGGCCTGGAAGAGCCTGTAAACATCTGAAACTGTCAGTTTCTTCCAGGGCTGTTTTGTTATCCCATCTGATTTCCCTCAAGGAGTTAGTGGTAAAGCCCTTACAAAGCATGTCTTCAGGGTTGGAAAAGAAGCAGAGCTGGGTTCCTGTGTTCTTTTGCACCCAGATGAGGTTTGGGGAGGGTGGAAGCAGGTGGCCAGGGCTGGGAGATGCTGGCTGTGCTCCTGCAGGGTGGAAGGCAGCCTGGGTCTGGGTCAGGGCGGAGCTGAGACTTTGTTAGCCTGGGAGTCAGCTGTTGCAAGGGCTCAGACAGGCTGGCACTCCCCAAAGCCCAGACTGGCTTCCAAGAAAACACTCTAAACATGGTCGGTAACGGCAGGGAAGAGCACTCTGCAGCCCGGCTCCACCTCCTTTCATAAATGGGAGCTGGTCTGGGCTCATCAGGGGCAGAACCTGGCAAAGGAGGACGCACACAGCAGGCACGCACACAATTGTCATCCCCACAGGACATAGGTTGCAGACCCCTGACTTTCTTGGGCCTGGGCCTGTGCCAAGAAGATTGGGGTCTGCAGCCTATATTCTGTGGGGATGACAGGTGTGTGCACGGTCCTGAAGAATCATACACAGCCCCACCCAGTCACACACAGCCACCCACAGCCACATGCACCCACAGGCATGCTTCATCACACT
>NW_016879162.1:0-222 GCF_001698545.2 Rhinopithecus bieti
AAAGTTCTACGTATTCGAGATACTTAACAAAGCAGATTAAATAATTCATTTTGTGTAAGACTTACGCCCCAGTAGAAACAATGAAAACTGATAATTAGTTGACAGTAAGCTTTATGAAGAAAAATAAAACTCAAAATTCAGAGAGTTGGAAAAGTTGTTTTCATTTGAAATAAGGTAATGAGGTAATGTTCACAGAGCAAGTGAGGTTTAAATGAAGGCCTG
>NW_016879163.1:0-263 GCF_001698545.2 Rhinopithecus bieti
AAAGTTCTAGGTATTCGAGATACTTAACAAAGCAGATTAAATAATTCATTTTGTGTAAGACTTACGCCCCAGTAGAAACAATGAAAACTGATAATTAGTTGACAGTAAGCTTTATGAAGAAAAATAAAACTCAAAATTCAGAGAGTTGGAAAAGTTGTTTTCATTTGAAATAAGGTAATGAGGTCATGTTCACAGAGAAAGGGAGGTTTAAATGAAGGCCTGAATAACATGAGAGTATGGGCCCTGCAGCTGGTTATCTGGGT
>NW_016879164.1:0-2753 GCF_001698545.2 Rhinopithecus bieti
CACATTGTCTCCATCTTTCTCATGAGGCTTGGGCTGTTCACTATAACCATAGTCATATCTCTGCCTTTACTATGATTATTGTGGCTCAAAGTTTTAAGTATAATCATACTGCAGTACTTAATGAAACTCTGCCAACTACATTATCTTTATGCCCCATCCCCGATGTGTCCGGAGGTGTTTCCCAACTAGAGTGGACTAGATGTAGAGGTAGTGGGCCACGATTGTTGTTAGAAGTAAAAGGGAAGAGTCGTAAATACCTTGTTACAGATTGGAGTGTACATGGAGATTTTCAGACTAAATTCAGCCATGTCAACCTGCGTTGGCATAAAGGTAATCACAGCATTTCTGCAGATGGCAATGAAACTATTATTTGGCATGATGGTGGTCTATCACCCCCATGCCACATTTGGCTAATACCTCACAAATACAAAGTCATATTTGGAAGTTGCTAGCTGCTGGTAAACCAATGTTCACTTTCACGGGAAACATGTCCCTAAATCTTATTAATATTGCTAACCCTTTCCATACATCCTTGCATCGAAATAGTTCTAGATATGTTATTGCGTGTGTAAGAAAGCCTTACTTGTTGTTGACAAGAATTTTTAATAGGGGTAATAATACAGGGGTAGTTAACTGTACAAACAATTGTACATTCTTAAGTTGTATAAATACTACTTGGTGGAATAATAATTGGAATGAGTCTCATTCCGATTTATATATACTAAGAGCCAGAAAAGAAACCTGGCTACCTGTAAACTTAACACATACTTGGAGTGAATCTGCTGGGGTTACTCAAATTTACAAGTTTATGCAAGATCTTGTCTACTGCAGTCGGAGGATGGTTGGAATCATCGTGACCGTGGTGATAGGACTTGTAGCAATTGCTTCCACAGCTGCTGTTGCTGGATTAGCTCTACACCAGAGTATATAAAATGCAGAATTTGTGCAACAATGGCATGAACAATCACATTTGTTGTGGCAGCAGCAACGAGACATAGATGCTCATTTGACTGAACGAGTGGATAATCTGGAGCAAGTGGTTTCTTGGTTGGGAGATCAGCTAACAGTGTTAAATACCCGAGCTTTGTTAAAATGTGATTGGAACACTACCCAATTTTGTATTACTCCTGTTCCTTTTAACAGCACTGTACATAATTGGACTGAGATAAAGAGACTTTTAATTGGTCATAATAATCTTTCCCTAGAAATACAAGAATTAACACAGAACATTTCTGAAATATTTTGCAGTTACCATTGCTGACTGGTGCAGATTTGATTACTGTTATTGCACAAAATTTGACGTCTTTGAACACTATGAGCCCTGTAAAAACCTTGCTGACCTCTGTTTCTAGCAATGTATTAATTGTTGTTCTTGCTTTTGTCAATTTCACAGTCTGCTGGAGATGGTGCCAAAGGGCAAACACCGAATCCCAGCGAGCCCAACATGTAATGATGGTTTTGAAAGAAATTCAAACTTGTAAATAAGGAAAGGGGAAATGTAGAGGACTATGTACTCGCAAATGAGACATTTCCAATAAGTCCTGCTCTTGCAAACGAAACAGGACGTTCCTTCCCTGCAAACAGGGGGGACAAAGGAGCCAGTTGCAAACAGCAGACCCTGGGGTCTTGTTTATGTGTACACATCTTGAAAATCCAGAAAGTCAGGGAAAGGTCAGAAAAACAACAATGTGTCTTGTGACTTGGTAATATTCCACAAACGACTGTACAAAATAAAGTGGAGCATGTCATTCGGCACGGCCGCCATGTTTGTCTTGTCTTGTGTTGTCTTGTGTGTTCATTCCTTTGTTTAGGATACACGTGGACCCCAAGAGGGAGTGCACTGAGTAACATGGTGAAAAAGTAAATATCCTCAGACAAAAACTAGAAAGAAGCTTTCTGGGAAACTGCTTTGTGATGTGTGAATTCATCTCATAGAGTTACACTGTTCTTTGCATTGAGCAGTTTACTTACACTGTTTTCTTGGAATCTGAAATCTGATATTTCTGAGTGCTTTGAAGCTTATAGTGACAAAGTAAATATCCTCATACAAAAACTAGAAAGAAACTTTCTGAGAAGCTACTTTCTGGTGTGTCAATTCATCTCTCAATGTTACACAACTGCTTTCATGGAGCAGTTTCTTAACACTGTTTTTGGTTCATCTGAGATGGGATATTTTGGATCACTTTGAAACAAAGGAAATATCCTCACATTAAAACTAGGAAGAAGCTTTCTGAGAAAGTACTTGTGATGTGTGAATTCACCTCACAGAGTTACACCTTTCTTTTCATGGAGCAATTTGTAAACACTGTTGTTGAGGAATCCGCAAAGGGATATTTGGGAGCACTTTGAGACCTATCATGATAAAGGAAATATCCTCAGATAAAAGCAAAAGAAGATTTCTGAGATACTGCTTTGTGATTTCTGAATTCATCTCATGGAGTTACACTGTTCTTTTCATTGGGCAGTTTGCTAATACTCTTTTGTTGGAATATACAATGGCATATTTTGGAGAGCATTGAACTTTATGCTGACAAATGAAATATCCTAAGACAAAGCTGGAAACAAGTTTTCTGAGAAAGTGGTGTGTTATTTCATCTCACAGAGTTACACCGTTCTGTTCATGCAACAGTTTGGTAGTACTGTTTTGGGTAACCTGTGAAGGGATATTTGGGATCGCATTGAAGCCTACAGTGACAAAGGAAATATCCTCAGATAAAACTAGGAAGGAGCTTTCTCAGAAACCTCTTTGTGGG
>NW_016879165.1:0-1219 GCF_001698545.2 Rhinopithecus bieti
TCAAGCTACCATTTACTTTCTTCACAGAATTGGTAAAACTACTTTAAACTTCATATAGAACAAAAAAAGAGCCCGCATAGCCAAGACAATCCTAAGTCAAAGAACAAAGCTGGAGGCATCATGCTACCTGACTTCAAACTATACTACAAGGCTACAGTAACCAAAACAGCATGGTACTGGTACCAAAACAGATATATAGACCAATGGAACAGAACAGAGGCCTCAGAAATAACACCACACATCTACAAACATCTGGTCTTTGACAAACCTGACAAAAGCAATGGGGAAAAGATTCCCTATTTAATAAATGGTGTTGGGAAAACTGGCTAGCCATAAGCAGAAAACTGAAACTGAACCGCTTCCTTACACCTTGTACAAAATTAACTCAAGGTGGATTAAAGACTTAAGTGTAAGACCTAAAACCATAAAATCCTAGAAGAAAACCTAGGAAATACCATTCAGGACATAGGGATGGGCAAAGACTTCATGTTCAAAACACCAAAAGCAATGGCAACAAAAGCCAAAATTGACACATTGGATCTAATTAAACTAAAGAACTACTGCAAAGAAAAAACTATCATCAGAAGGAACAGGCAACCTACAGAATGGGAGAAAATTTTGCAACGTACCCATCTGACAAAGGGCTAATATTCAGAATCTACAAAGAAATTAAACAGATTTACAAGAAACAAAGAAAGAACCCCATCAAAAGTGGGCAAAGGATATGAACAGACACTTCTCAAAAGAAGACATTTATGGCAGCCAACAAACATATGAAAAAATGTTCATCATCACTGGTCATTAGAGAAATGCAAATCAAAACCACAATGAGATAGCAATCTCACACCATTTAGAATGGCAATCATTAAAAGTCAGGAAACAACAGATGCTGGAGAAGATGTGGAGAAACAGGAATGCTTTTCCACTGTTGGTGGGACTGTAAACTAGTTTAACCATTGTGGAAGACAGTGTGGTGATTCCTCAAGGATCTACAACTAGAAATATCATTTGACCCAGCCATCCCATTACTGGGTACATACCCAAAAGATTATAAGTCATGCTACTATAAAGACACATGCTCACTTATGTTTATTGTGGCACTATTCACAATAGCAAAGACTTGGAACCAACCCATATGTCCATTGGTGATAGACTGGATAAAGAAATGTGGCACATATACACCATGGATACTATGCAGCTATAAAACGATGAGTTCATG
>NW_016879166.1:0-794 GCF_001698545.2 Rhinopithecus bieti
TTTCCATTTGCTTGATAGATCTTTCTGCATCCCTTTATTTTGAGCCCATGTGTGTCTCTGCACTTGAGATGTGTCTCCTGAATACAGCACACTGAAGGGTCTTGACTCTTTATCCAATTTGCCAGTCTGTGTCTTCTAATTGAAGCATTTATCCCATTTACATTTAAGGTTAATATTGTTATGTGTGAATTTGATCCTGTCATTATGATGTTAGTTGGTTATTTTGCTCATTAGTTGATGTAGTTTCTTCCTAGTATCAATGGTCTTATTTGGCATGTTTTTGTAGTGGCTTGTACCAGTTGTTCCTTTCCATGTTTATTCAGTGCTTCCTTCAGGAGCTCTTGTAAGGTAGGCCTGGTGGTGACAAAATGTCTCAGCATTTGCTTTTCTGGAAAGTATTTTATTTCTCCATCACTTATGAAGATTAGTTTGGCTGGATATGAAAATCTGGGTTGAAAATTCTTTTCTTTAAGAATGTTGAATATTGGCCCCACTCTCTTCTGGCTTGTAGAGTTTCTGCTGAGAGATCTGCTATTAGTCTGATGGGCTTCCCTTTGTGAATAACCCAACCTTTCTCTTTGGCTGCCCTTAACATTTTTTCCTTTGTTTCAACTTTGGTGAATCTGACAATTATGTGTCTTGGAGTTGCTCTTCTAGAGGAGTATCTTTGTGGTGTTCTCTGCATTTCCTGAATTTGAATGTTGGTCTGCCTCGCTAGGTTGGGCAAGTTCTCCTGGATGATATCCTGCACAGTATTTTCCAACTTGGTTCCATTCTCCCCATCACTTTAAGGT
>NW_016879167.1:0-1377 GCF_001698545.2 Rhinopithecus bieti
ACACATACACCTTCCCAAATCTAACCCAGGAAGAAGTCGAATCCCTGAATAGACCAACAACAAATTCTGACATTGAGGCAGTAATTAATAGCCTACCAACCAAAAATGTCCAGGACCAGACAGATTCACAGCCAATATCTACCAGAGGTACAAGGAGGAGCTGGTACCATCCTTCTGAAACCATTTCAAACAATAGAAAAAGAGGGACTCCTTCCTAATTCATTGTATGATGCCAGCATCCTCCTGATACCAACACTTGGCAGAGACACAACAAACACAGAAAATTTCAGGCCAATACCCCTGATGAACATCAATGTGAAAATCCTCAATAAAATACTAGCAAACCAAATCCTGCAGCACATCAAAAAGCTTATCCATCACAATCAAGTTGGCTTCATCCCTGGGATGCAAGGCTGGTTCAACATATGCAAATCAATAAATGTAATCCATCAGATAAACAGAACCAATGACAAAAACCACATGATTATCTCAACAGGTGCAGGGAAGGCCTTTGACAAAATTCAACAGCCTTCATGCTAAAAACTCTCAATAAACTAGGTATTGATGGAACGTATCTCAATATAATAAGAGCTAGTTATGACAAACCCACAACCAGTATCATACTGAATGGGCAAATGCTGGAATCATTCCCTTTGAAAAGCAGCACAAGGCAAGCATGCCCTCACTCACCACTCCTATTCAACATAATATTGGAAGTTCTGGCCAGGGCAATCAGGTAAGAGACAGAAATATAGGGTATTCAAATAGGAACAGGGGAAGTCAAATTGTCTCTGTTTGCAGATGACATGATTGTACACTTAGAAAACCCCATCATTTCAGCCCCAAATCTCCTTAAGCTGAGAAGCAACTTCAGCAAAGTCTCAGGTTACAAAATCAGTGTGCAACAATCACTAGAATTCCTATACACCAATAACAAACAGAGAACCAAATCATGAGTGAACTCCTATTCACAATTGCTAGAAAGAGAATAAAATACCTAGGAATAAAACTTACAAGCAGTGTGAAGGACCTCTTCAAGGAGAACTACAAACCCCTGCTCAAGGAAATAAGAGAGAACACAAACAAATGGAAAAACATTCCATGCTTATGGATACGAAGAATCAATATCATGAAAATGGCCATACTGCCCAAGGTAATTTATAGATTCAATGCCATCCCCATCAAGCTACCAATGACTTTCTTCACAGAATTGGAAAAAACTACTTTAAAGTTCATATGGAACCAAAAAAGAGCCCACATTGCCAAAACAATCCTAAGCAAAAAGAACAAAGCTGGAGACATCACACTACCTGACTTCAAACTCTACTACAAGGCTACAGTAGCTAAACCAGCATGGTATTGGTACCAAAACAGATA
>NW_016879168.1:0-4126 GCF_001698545.2 Rhinopithecus bieti
CTTGTGGCCCAGGCTGGAGTGCAATGGCGCAATCTCAGCTCACTGCAACCTCCACCTCCCAGGTTGAAGCGATTCTGCTGCCTCAGCCTCCATAGTGGCTGGGATTACAGGTATGCGCCACCACACTTGGCTAATTTTTTGTATTTTTAATAGAGACGAGGTTTCACCATGTTGGCCAGGCTGGTCTCGAACTCCTGACCTCAGGTGATCCCCTGCCTCGGCCTCCCAAAGTGCTGGGCTCATAGGCATGAGCCACCGCGCCCGGCCCAAAATGAGATTTATTATAAGGAATTGACTCACAAGATGTTGGTGGTTGACCAATCCCACAATCCACTGTCTTCTAGCTAGAGACCCAGGAAAGCCAATGGCATGAATTCCAGTCTGAGTCTGAAGGCCTGAGAAGGAGGAGTGCTAATGGCATAACTCACATTCCAAGATAAGGAAAAGACTGATGTCTCAGCTCAAGCACTCAAGTAGAGAGACAGAATTCAACCTTCTTTCACCTTTTCTTCTGCTTGGGCCCTCAAAGTGTTGAATTATGCCTACCCATGTTGGAGAGGACAATCTACTTTAGTCAGTCCACTGATGCAAATGCTACTCTTTTCCAGAACCTCCTCACAGACATACCCAGAAATAATGTTTAAGCAGGTATCTGGGCATCCTGAGGGCTAGTAAGGTTGACACATAAAATTAACCATCACAAGTCTACCTCTTGTCAACTTGGCACCTGTATGCCTCCCTGTAAAACATATTTAATCTCCAAATGAAAACAGTAACAGGCTGGACACAGTGGCTCATGCCTATAATCCCAGCACTTTGGGTGGCCGGGGAGGGTGGATCATTTGAGGTCAGCAGTTTGAAACCAGCTTGACCAACATGATGACACCCCGTCTCTACTAAGAATACAAAACTTAGCCAGGTGTGTTGGCACATGCCTGTAATCCTAGCTACTCAGGAGGCTGAGACAGGAGAATTGCTTGAACTCAGGAGGTGGAGGTCGCAGTGAACGGGGATCATGCCACTGTACTCCAGCCTGGGTGACAGAGCGAGACTCCTGAAAACAAACAAAAAAAGTCAATAACAAGGTCATAGTTCCACCTAACATGATACAACTAACTACCCTATATGCAACTGAAAACGCACCAATCCCTTCCCCAAAAGAGGAGGTAAAATCCATCAGTGATGTTTATTCTTCTATTGGTAGCCCGTAACTTAAATACTAGGGTGTAAAATTAATAAATACTATGATATAAAGTCAGTATTTATGTTATATGATAAGGGAATAAAAGATGAAAATAGAAACTCAAACATTCATAACAAGATGAGGAGGAAATATGACAATTACATTCCTTGTTTTGTAACTGGTCACATGGCCATAGCTGGTATTTGTAACCACCTTGTTTCTACTGCCCACTGTATATTCCCTTTGCAGCTGGTTGTAGCTCTTCATCTGGTGGGGTGACCCAAATCTTTATTTCTGAAGAGTCTAGGCCATTAAGAGTCCTGCCTGAATTGGGTTGTTGTGGTTTTCCATTGACCCTAATCCTAAGTGGTACCAAGAGACAACCTTAAGGGATCTCCTGTAATCCAGATATACTCTTCCTGATCTTCACTGTGGAGTAGTTGTCCAATTTCCTCCTGGTATTCAGTATCAGTCACCCCAGCCATCACAGGAACTCCCTTCCTTGCCTGTTGATTCAGAGCCATGAGAAGCTCAAAGTGGCTGGGGACACTCTTAACTTCCAGTTCAATGAAATCATTGCTGTGTTTCCGGTTGAAGCATTCTTCCCTCCGGAACTAAGACCTCTAGGTCACCAGAGCATAAGATTACGGGGCCAGGAAGCAAAGATTTTGCTAATGGGTTACCAAGGGTAATAGTGAACAGTGATGCTGTCACTTTCACCCCTTGATTCCTGGACCTGTGAGTCATGACTTCGTGGAAAGGCTGATACCACTGTGAGGAGAGAGGCTGATACCACTAGGGTTGTAGAGACCTCTTCCACTGGCAAAAGACTCATCAGAATTCAGGGACTCAGTGCCCCTGCTTTGCCAGGATCTTGCCATACGTTCCCACCTCAACTAACAAGATTCCATTCTTTCTCAATCAATGCTCTCACTTTAATAGTGGGCACTCTGCAAGGCCAAGAGTACAACTTGCAATGAGATTCAGCCAGACACAGGGTGAAATTCTGTGTTTGATTTTCAGCGATCTCAGCTCTGCAGCTATAGGGAATAAAGGTGAGAAGGCACCCTTATCTATGAAGCAGAGCAAGTGAGCCCTCACCAGACACAGAATTGGCTGCTGCCTTGATCTTGGACTTCCCAGCCTCCAGAACTATAAGACATAAATCTCTGTTGTTTATAAATTATGCAGCCTAAGGTATTTTGTTATAGTAATCTGAGCTAGTCAAGACAATCTTCCTCCAGCCTTTCCCATCTTGGTTGATGGCAACTCCTTCCAGTTTCTCAGGCCAAAACCTCAGAGTTTTCTTTACTCATGTCTTTTTTTTTTTTTTTTTTTTTGACGGAGTCTCACTCTGTCACCCAGGCTGGAGTGCAAGGCCTCTCAGGTTCAAGTGTTCTCCTGCCTGAGCTTCCCAAGTAGCTGGGACTATAGGCACACGCTACTGCACCTGGCTAATTTTGTATTTTAGTAGAGATGGGGTTTCACCATGTTGGCCAGACTGGTCTGGAGTTCCTGACCCCAGATGATCCACGTGCCTCGACCTCCCAAAGTGCTGGGATTACAGGCGTGAGCCACTGTGCCCGGCCCTTTACTCATGTCTTTCACACTCTACATGTAATTCATCTTGAAACCCTGTTGGCTCTATTTTCATTTTCTTATTTTATTTTTTCAAGAGGCTATGTTGCCCAGGCTGGTCTTGGACTCCCAGACTCAAGCGATCCTCCCACCTTGGCCTCCCAAAGTGCTGGGATTACTGGCATGAGCCACCATGCATGGCCAGGTCTACTTTCAGAACATATTCAGCACCTGGCAGACAGGTCCCACCAGAGACAATGACGGTAGGCCAGCAGAAAGCAGATGTGTGTAAAGCAGTAGGCTGCCAGATCAATATATCAGGATGACTAGAGGCAAGGGATGTTCAGCAGGGTGGACAAGCAGAAGGTGCCATCAGGAAGGAAGTCCACAGTTACCAGGGCCGTAGCTACTGAGCCCAGAATGGGCAAGCCAGGCACAGGACTGGAGGAACTGAAGCACCAGGCAGGCTTCCATGACAGAGATCCAAGTGGAAGAAGCAAGGCAGATGTCTAGTTCACCCAACTAGGGCCTGAAGGTCTCTGAAGCAGGAGGAAATTCATGCATCATCATTGGGCACCAAACAAGCCTGAATGAGCAGTGCTGAGCTATGGGCCTCTTACCCCAAAGCAGGGAATGGACCTGGAGGCTAGAATGGAGAAATGCCTGCAAGGGAGGTCAGCAGGTCCCAGGCTGGGGAGACTGGGGAAGCTGAGCTGGCAGTCAAGCTGACTGGACACCATTCAAACAAGAAATGCCACAGGATCCTGCTTCTGAAGCACTCAGCTCCCAAACAAAAAACATGGAAGACAGTTGGGTGGCTATAGTGCGGATCTCCAGATGGTATTTCCTGGGTCTTGTGTCTCCTGGGCCCCAGGAGGATGGAGGTTGAGTTGAGTCTTAAAGGCTTAACCTTTCACACACCGAAAACCCTCTTCCCAGCAGCCCGACAACAAGTCCTCTGACCTCTGTAGTAACTTTTCTGGTATTTAAGTCATTATCACCTCCCAAAGTTGCCTCTTCAGTGGACTCCACATTGTGGTCCCTCCCTCTGTCTTTCCTGGTCTTCTCCAGCTCTGCATGCTGCTCTCCATTCCCCAGACCCACATGTTCTGCCACACCTCTCACCAGCCCCTAGGTACTTTAATACATGGGAATATCTGTTGTTGCTACATGTCCCTAGGTCAAAATTTTTTCTTTTTTCTTTTTTGAGACAGAGTCTTACTCTGTTGCCCAGGATGAAGGGCAGTAGTGTGATCTCGGCTCACTGTAACCTCCACCTCCTGGGTTCAAGCGATTCTCCTGCCTCAGACTCCTGAATAGCTAGGGCTACAGGCACACGCCACCATGCCTGGCTAATTTTCATAC
>NW_016879169.1:0-1377 GCF_001698545.2 Rhinopithecus bieti
TTCAAAAAATCAGTGAATCCAGGAGCTGTTTTTTATGAAAAGATTAACAAATTTGATAGATCGCAAGCAAGACTAATAAAGAAAAGAGAGAATAATCAAATAGATGCAATAAAACATGATAAAGGGGATATCACCATTGATCCCACAGAAATACCAACTACCATCAGAAAATAATATAAACACCTCTATGCAAATAAACTAGAAAATCTAGAAGAAATGGATAAACTCCTGGACATATACAGCCTCTCAAGACTAAACCAGGAAGAAGTTGAATCCCTGAACAGACTAATAACAGACTCTGAAATTGAGGCAGCAATTAATGGCCTACCAACCAAAAAAAGTCCAGGACCAGACGGATTCACAGCCAAATTCTATCAGAGGTACAAAGAGGAGCTGGAACCATTCCTCTTGAAACTATTCCAATAAACAGAAAAAGAAGGAATCTTCCTTAACTCATTTTATGAGGGCAGCATCATGCTAATACCAAAGCCTGGCAGAGACTCAACAACAACAAAAAAGAAAATTTTAGACCAATACCCCTGATGAACATCCATGCGAAAATTCTCAATAAAATACTGGCAAACCAAATCCAGCAGCACATCAAAAAGCTTATCGACCAAGATTAAGTTGGCTTCATCCCTGGGATGCAAGGCTGGTTCAACATACACAAATCAATAAAGGTAATCCATCCCATAAACAGAACCAATGACAAAAACCAAATGACTATCTCAATAGCTGCAGAAAAGGCCTCTGACAAAATTCAACAGCCCTTCATGCTAAAAACTTTAAAAAAACTAGGTATTGATGGGACATATCTCAAAATAATAAGAGCTATTCATGACAAACCCATAGCCAATATCATACTGAGCAGGCAAAACCTGGAAGCATTCCCTTTGAAAACTGGCACAAGACAGGGATGCCCTCTCTCACCACTCCTATTCAACATAGTGTTGGAAGTTCTGGCCAGGGCAATCAGGCAAGAGAAAGAAATAAAAGGTATTCAGTTAGGAAAAGAAGGAAAAGAGGAAGTCAAATTGTCTCTGTTTGCAGATGACATGACTGTATATTTAGAAAACCCCATCATCTCAGCCAAAAATCTCCTTAAGCTAATAAACGACTTCAGCAAAGTCTCAGGATACAAAATGAATGTACAAAAATCACAGTCATTTCTATATAGCAATAACAGGACAAGAGAGAGCCAAATAATGAGTGAACTCCCATTCACAATTGCTACAAAGAGAATAAAATACTTACAAGGGATGTGAAAGACCTCTTCAAGGAGAACTATAAACCACTGCTCAACGAAACAAAAGAGGACACAAACAAATGGAAGAATATTCCATGCCATGGATAGGAAGAATCAATATTGTGAAAATG
>NW_016879170.1:0-344 GCF_001698545.2 Rhinopithecus bieti
CACACAACGCCGTTTCTTAGAAGGCTTCTTTCCAGTTTTGATCTGAGGATATTTCCTTTTTCACCATAGCCCTCAATGAGTTCCCAAATATCACTTTGCAGAATCCACGACAAGAGTGTTAGCAAACTGTTCCAAGAAGGGAAGGGTGGAACTCTGTGTGATGAAGTGACACATCAGAAAGGAATCTCTCAGAAAGCTTCTCTCTAGTTATTATGTGAGGATATTTCCTTTTTCACCATTTTCCCCAATGGGCTCCCAAATATCACTTTGAAGATTCCATGAAAATTGTGTTAGCAAACTGCTTCCGGAGGTCTAAGCTGTAATTCTGTGAGATGAATTCACAG
>NW_016879171.1:0-1795 GCF_001698545.2 Rhinopithecus bieti
TTAAAGTGTAATTAAAAAAAAAAAGAAAGAAAGAAGAAAGTAAAATAAGATATTTATTAGTTAATGGATTAGGCAATATACTTAAAATAGAGTAACTCTAACTCAGCTATTTAATTAAATACAACTAATGAATAAAGACCCTAGGTGACTGGAAGAAGAATATTTAATACAGTTATAAACTAGCAAGGAATCTGGGAAGATGTTAATAAATCTTGGTTTCTGTCTGACAATTTATGTATATACAAAGCCTTGTTTGTGCAACTTGCAATCCTAAAGAAAAAAAATGAGTTAGTACAGCATATTAATTTTTGAAAATATCATTTAAGCTATAGTAATGCAACCTATGTAAACTACAACTAGTTTGTATTTTTGAAACATGAAGGAAATAGGTAGAAGCACATTACTCACTGAACTGTTTCCAGTGAATTTGAAGGAACTGTATTATCTTGTTATATTTATGTCATACAGCAGAGGGCTCTGCTTGTATTGGCCATAAAATTGAATAGTGTATTAGAGCTTGAGTAGAATATAGAAATAGATATTTATTAAATAAAATATTGCAAAATATAAATAAAATTATAAATAAGATGGTAGTAATCATTTAAATCTTTTGTTGAGATAAAGTTCTCTGTTTCTTTTATTATTATTTGCTTCTTTCAAATTTTATTATGCCTGTTTAGGTTTCCTTTTCTGACAGTATTTTATATGAACATTATATAGATCTGAAAATAATAATGAGAGAGACTGTTGATTTCTTCCTAAATCATTTTAGCAATAAGATTGTTACTAGAATAATTATTACAGTGAAAATAAAACCCCTTGCTCTTAAAGCAGATTGGGTTATAGTTTATATATGAAAAATAATTATTGGAAATTGATATGTATAAGGAACAAAGCTAATCACTGAATAGAGACAATTATAAATAAAACACAGTGTTTTGTTGAATATAAATAACATGAATAAAAATATTTCTATAAGACAGAATAGAGCAAGTTTCATAAAAAATTTACCACTAAAATGTGCTAGAGAAGTTGAAATGATAAAAGCTATATAATCAGTTACTTGGGTGTATCAACAGGAAGAATGAGACTAAGAAACTTTTTAGACAGAACATAAGGTTCTACCAGGCACAGCATTAGGGAAAACAGGAGGAATATTCAGGGAAACACAAACGCTCAGTTTGCCAAAAAGCAGAGTTTGAAAAGATGATAAGAATGAGACAGGTTCTATGAGTTACAGTGGATTAATTTTAACACAAACCTGTAAATGCCTTGATGAAACATTTACTTGATTAGCACTTATTATGCCTCATACTAAAACTAGAAGATTCATAACCCTAGACACATAAACTATATTAGAACCCTCAAGATACTACAGAGTCAAATTTTGTATCAAAATAAATTCAACGGGGGCGGAGCAAGATGGCCGAATAGGAAGAGCTCCAGTCTCCAACTCCCAGCGTGAGTGACACAGAAGACCGGTGATTTCTGCATTTTCAACTGAGGTACTGGGGACATCTCACTAGGGAGTGCCGGACAATCGGTGCTGTTCAGCTGCTGCAGCCTGACCAGCGAGAGCTGAAGCAGGGCGAGGCATCGCCTCACCTGGGAAGTGCAAGGGGGAAGGGTATCCCTTTTCCTAGCCAGGGGAACTGAGACACACAACACCTGGAAAATCGGGTAACTCCCACCCCAATACCGCGCTCTAAGCAAATGGGCACACCAGAAGAATATATCCCTCACCTGGCCGGGAGGGTCCCACGCCCATGGAGCCTCCCTGATTGTTAACACAGCA
>NW_016879172.1:0-241 GCF_001698545.2 Rhinopithecus bieti
CCTAACCCTATCCCGCCGGGGGGCGTTTCCTAGCGGCCCGAGGGCGAAAAAATGGCGCTGGGCGCGGGCCTAGCTATGGTTCCTAGTATCCGGAGGGGGAGAGGATGATAATAGTTCCAGTATCGCAGGCTGTGTTCACCCACCCTGTGATATTGTTATGAGTATCCTGGAAAGGATATGACTCCCCATAGAGCAGGAGGCGTACATCCAGCCTGGGATATTGTTCCTAATATCCATGGAG
>NW_016879173.1:0-796 GCF_001698545.2 Rhinopithecus bieti
TCCCCTGTCATATGTCAGGTGTCTCTGGGCCCAGCCCCTGTTTCAGGACTGATGTGAAGAGCAAAGTCAAGTTTCTGGAAGCCTCTGATCAGACCCTAAAATCTGAGCTCTGTCTTCAGGGAACAGAGTCCTACCTGATGGGGCACACACACACCTGTGGGCTACACATTCCTCAAATGCACCTGTTCTCGGCAGAGGAACACGGACCAGAATCTCAATGGCAGATCATGCACAAAAGTTTTCCAAAAGGGACAATAAAAAATGATTATTACTCTCCTAAAAGTGTAACAGGAAAGAAACACAGAGTTGTGTGAATTTCAGGTAGAAAGTTGCATTATTCAAGATTAACGATGGACTGAGGTTTGTCTAAGGAGAAGAGCATGAGAACTGGGTCCCAGTCTCTGAGTCCTCCAGGGTCCAGGGCAGACAAGGGAAAGATGTCCTCACCTGACCCCTGCCCTTGCCCAGAATCACTCATTAACCTCAGATCCATGGAATCACCCTCCGCCAGCAGACCCTCCACTGCCCCACGGAACTGACCACCTTCCTGCTGACTCGGCCTGGCGCCTTCCCTTTCTATGGAACTGTCCCAGGGAGTTCATCTCCAGAGTTCCTGTGGGTGACCTCTTCTGCCTCCACATTCGCGGGCCGGGGAGACTCATGCCCGCCCATCACAGCCTTCTCCTGGAGGGAGGGATCGTGCAGGGGTTTGTCCCTCCTCCTTCTCACACTGTGTTCTCCATGTAGAGTGTGTTTCTTTTCATCATGTGCAGGCCTCTCTCTGGGGTTAAGCTGC
>NW_016879174.1:0-801 GCF_001698545.2 Rhinopithecus bieti
AACCAGTTCCTGGATACAATGATTTTTTTAAGGGTTTTTTGTGTCTCTATCTTCTTCAGTTCTGCTCTGATGTTACTTATTTCTTGCCTTCTGCTACCTTTTGAATGTGTTTGCTTTTACTTCTCTAGTTCTTTCACTTGTGATGTTAGGGTGTCAATTTTAGATCTTTCCTGTTTTCTCTTGTGGGCATTTAGTGCTATAAATTTCCCTCTACACACTGCTTTAAATGTGTCCCAGAGTTTCTGGTATGTTGTGTTTTTGTTCTCATTGGTTTCAAAGAACATCTTTATTTCTGCCTTCATCATTATGTACCCAGTAGTCATTCAGGAGCAGGTTGTTCAGTTTCCAGGTAGTTGAGTGGTTTTGAGTGAGTTTCATAATCCTGAGTTCTAGTTTGATTGCACTGTGGTCTGAGAGACAGTTTGTTATAATTTCTGTTCTTTTACATTTGCTGAGGAGTGCTTTACTTTCAACTTTGTGGTCAATTTTGGAATAAGTGTGATGTGGTACTGAGAAGAATGCATATTCTGTTTATCTGGGGTGGAGAGTTCTGTAGCTGTCTATTAGGTCCACTTGATGCAGAGCTGAGTTCAAGTCCTGTATATCCTTGTTAGTTTTCTGTCTCATTGATCTGTCTAATGTTGACAGTGGGGTGTTAAAGTCTCCCATTATTATTGTGTGGTAGTCTAAGTCTTTTTGTAGGTCTCTAAGGACTTGTTTTATGAATCTGGGTGCTACTGTATTGGCTGCATATATATTTGGGTTAGCTCTTCCTGTTGAATTGATCCCTTTACCATTATG
>NW_016879175.1:0-800 GCF_001698545.2 Rhinopithecus bieti
CATTAAATTCAACAATCCAAGCCAGGTGTCGTGGCTCACTCTGGGAGGCCGAGGCAGGCGGATCACCTGAGGTCAGGAGTTCAAGACTAGCCTGGCCAACATGGTGAAACCCTGTCTCTACTAAAAATACAAAAATTGGGCCGGGCACAGTGGATCAAGCCTGTAATCCCAGCACATTGGGAGGCTGAGGTGTGTGGATCATGATATCAGGAGTTCAAGACCAGCCTGGCCAATATGGTGAAACCCTGTCTCTACTAAAAATACAAAAATTATCTGGGCGTGGTGGCATGTGCCTGTAGTCCCAGCTACTCAAGAGGCTGAGGCAGAAGAATCGCTTGAACCTGGGAGGCGGAGGTTGCAGTGAGCCAAGATCACACCACTGCACTCTAGCCTGGGCGACAGAGTGAGACTCTGTCTCAAAAAAAAAAAAGAAAATTGGCCAAGTGTGGTGACACACACCTATAATTCAAGCTACTTGGGAGGCTGAGGCAGAATTACTTGAACCTGGATGCAGAGGTTGCAGTGAGCCAAGATCGCGCCACAGCACGCAAGCCTGGGTGACAGAGACTCTATCTCAAAATTAAAAAAAAAAAAATAGTGGTGGCTCACGCCTCTAATCCCAGAAGTCTGGGAGGCTGAGGCGGGTGGATCACCTGATGTCAGAAGTTCGAGACCAGCCTGGACAACAAGGTGAAACCCCATCTTTACTAAAAATACAAAAATCAGCTGGGCTTGGTGGTGGGCACCTGTAATCCCAGCTACTTGGGAGGCTGAGGCAGGAGAATCGCTTGAACCCAAAA
>NW_016879176.1:0-973 GCF_001698545.2 Rhinopithecus bieti
TTCTTTCGTTCGCTCTCTCTCTTTTTATTTTTAACTGGCGTAACCAGCGCTGCATAAGATCAGTTTGTGTTCCCCAGCATGTGGTGAGTTAGAAAAGATGTGATAAAGATGGAGCAGTAACAGTTCACCTGTGAGAAGAAGGAACCTGAAATGTCTTCGTGCATCATTCTGTGCCAGGACTTCCCATGAAGTACCTTATTTAATGCATCACAGTCCCCATTTTATGAAAGAAAATTTAAGTCTGCAACATCCCCCAGGCACCTGCAGCAGAGAGTGGATTCATCAAGATGCAAAGCTGCTGGTCTGCCCCTGCATGCTGCTTCCTGCCCCAAGTGTGAGGGGGACGAGCTGCCCTTTTTTCACCTGCACCTCCCTGGGCAGAACAGAGCATATCCATAATACTTTCTGCAGAAGTATCACTTCTATTTAACACCAGAAACACCGGGCACCAACTTTAAATTTTAAGTAAAGGAAAATGTGGAGCACTTGCAAAGTTACAAAACAAAAAGAAACACAGGAGGAAAATATTCCAATCCATTCTCCACCCTCAGCATTAACACAACAAAATAAAAGAGAACCCACAACAAAAATAAGATTTGCAAAATTTTGTAGTCAGAATCCCCAGCTTCTCTTCTCAGCCTTCCCTGTCCCTCAACTTTGCCTACTAAAATTCTGTTCCATTCAAAGGTCAAGGGAGACTCTGTATTGTTTTTGAGGTTTGGCTTTCCAAAAACCTTGGTTTTCATGAGTGTGCATGTCAAAGCTAAATCCCCTTCTCTTGTTACTGTGAGCTGTTTCAGAAAGGGTGGGAATGTAAGTTTCAAATGTACCTGCTAAAAGTGGCTATGCAACGCTGACAGTTAGTAACTGTGCACGCTTCAAAGAGCTTGGCTGAGCTGCAGGTGTGTTGAGTTCAACCACGATCTGCTGGGAATGCACATTCTCAGTGCAGGAGAAATGAAGGTGGTTTTCT
>NW_016879177.1:0-241 GCF_001698545.2 Rhinopithecus bieti
TCGTCGTTTAAAGGGGACGCAGCCTGACTGCCAGCAGGGGAGCGCGGGAAGGCCCAGCCAAAGCGCATGCGCGAGTGGCGAGCGGGTGCTCGCGTCACAGTGGTTCTCACGGTTGTCAGAGAAACCACGGCCTGAGGCCTGGCAAACAGGAGCCCTCCGTGGCAGTGCTTGGGTGGCGGGGCTCCGAGGCTCCAGCCTGACCTCTCCACGGGCTCGACAGGATTGTCTCTGGATTCCAGGA
>NW_016879178.1:0-1377 GCF_001698545.2 Rhinopithecus bieti
ATAATAATAATAATAATAAGTTAATTAAAAAACTACAACAATAAAAAAGAACTGGACCTTCCTAAACTGGGGATTACTCATTTGTGACACAAATCCACTGGGTATACAATAATGACCTGAGTCACTCCAGATCACCCATATGGGATTTGGAAGCAAAGATTAATTGACGCGAAGGTCCATCTCATGCTGCCTGTTGTTCTATAAAGAGCAATGACATTTGTCTCTGACACAAGAGTCTCATGTCTTGTACCACGATCTGTGAAACTGTGGCAGGCTAACTTATCAGTTTGCAAGGGGAGAAAAATCCCAGACCCTTCACAATTCTTGGCACTACCTACAATGATGATCACTTATGTTATTAATTGAAACCTATGCTTATTTTGTAATTCTATAAATATATTTATTTCTCACATAAATTTTAAATTTCTTAAAAGTAGGAGATATAGCATATAGTAACCACTCAGCAAACAATATAGGAATTCAAATTATTTCTTTCTTATAGTTTTGTTTGGTTCCTCCACCCCCCACCCCCACTAGAGGGTAACACCTGTGAAAACAGGGACTTGCCTTATTTATCTGTTCAAGACTAGTATCTGTAAAAAGTGCCTGGGAAATGCTACATACTTTCAACGTATATAATAAACGATAGATCAGACATTCCAAGTTTCTGAACTTGTCTGAAAAAAAGACTAACTTTTCTAGCCTAACAAATAGAAAAGTGAAATTACTAGTAGAAAGGATTTTGAGGGGAACCTGATTTGATGATTTGAAGAAAATATTTTGTGTGGAATATACAATGCCTTCACCTTCTGGAAATGGTTAAGATCTGCTGTAAACAGGACTATTCCAGGAGGAGAATTTTTAAAAGTAGACTTGATTAAGAATATCTTGTATCCATGTAGACAAAATCTAATAGAAGTGCCTGCATCCATGTAACAGAAACAGCCTGTAGTTCTCCAACATCCATTCTTCCTTAATAGGCAACTTCCAGCATTTAACTAGGCAAGTGGTCTCTCACAATAAAGACTACATTAGCCAGTACACCTTGCAACAAAGTGTTACTTGTTACTAAGTTGAGGTCAGTGGGATAATATTGCATTGTATTCCAGCCAACAGACACATGAAAGAATGCTCATCATCACTCGCCATCAGAGAAATGCAAATCAAAACCACAATGAGATACCATCTCACATCAGTTAGAATGGCAATCATTAAAAAGTCAGGAAACAAGAGGTGTTGGAGAGGATGTGGAGAAATAGGAACACTTTTACACTGTTGGTGGGATTGTAAACTAGTTCAACCATTATGAAAAAGAGTATGGCAATTCCTCAAGTATCTATAGCTAGATGTACCAGATGACCCAGCCATCCCACTACT
>NW_016879179.1:0-234 GCF_001698545.2 Rhinopithecus bieti
TGGTGCGCCTGTAACAGTTGGACCAGCCTTCAACGCCACCCATTTAAGGGATGGCCAGACTTAGAAATTGGCCCCATGCAGGACAAGCTCACATGCAGCGGTGTCGGTTTCTGGGGCCTGTGCATGCCAGGCAAGGCCAATCTGGCTCAAAGAGCAGCCAGCCACCTCTGCAAGGGTGCGCGCAGAGCAGGTGGAGCAGCCACCAATCTCACCCACTCAAGGAAGCATGGATGG
>NW_016879180.1:0-779 GCF_001698545.2 Rhinopithecus bieti
AGAAGGAATGGTACCAGCTCCTCTTTGTACCTCTGGTAGAATTTGGCTGTTAAACTGTCTGGTCCTGGACTTTTTTGGGTTGATAGGCTATTAATTATGGCCTCAATTACAGATCCTGTTATTGGTCATTCAGAGATTTAACTTCTTCCTGGTTTAGTCTTGGGAGGGTGTATGTGTACAGGTATTTATCCATTTCTTCTAGATTTTCTAGCTTATTTGCATAGAGGTGTTTACAGTATTCTCTGATGGTAGTTTGCATTTCTGTGGGATTGCTGGTGATATCCCCTTTATTATTTTTTATTGCATCTATTTGATTCTTCTCTCTTTTCTTCTTTATTAGTCTTGCTAGTGGTCTATCAATTTTGTTGATCTTTTAAAAAAAATCAACTCCTGGATTCACTGATTTTTTGATGGGTTTCTTGTGTCTCTTTCTTCTTCAGCTCTGCTCTGATTGTAGTTATTTCTTGCCTTCTGCTAGCTTTTGAATGTTTTTGCTCTTGATTCTCTAGCTATTTTAATTGTAATGCTAGGGTGTCGATTTTAGATCTTTCCTGCTTTCTATTGTGGGCATTTAGTGCTATAAATTTCCCTCTTCACATTGCTTTAAATGTGTCCCAGAGATTCTGGTACATTGTGTCTTTGTTCTCATTTGTTTGAAAGAATATCTTTATTTCTGCCTTCATTCATTATTTACCTAGTAGTCATTGAGGAGCAGGTTGTTCAGTTTCCACATAGTTGTGCAGTTTTGAGTGAGTTTCTTAATCTTGAGTTCTAATTGG
>NW_016879181.1:0-389 GCF_001698545.2 Rhinopithecus bieti
GTATTCAGGGGGAGAGGATATTACTCCCAATATCGCAGGGGTTGTACACACCTCCTGTGATATTGTTCCTAATATCCTGAAAGGGAGAGAATAATATTTCTCTCAACATTGCAGGGGGTGTACACCTCCTTTGTAATATTGTTCTTAATATCCATGATGGGAGAGGATGATATGACTCCCAATATTGCAGGAAGTGTACAGCTGTCTATGATATAGTTCCTAATATCTAGGTGGGGAGAGGATGATATTACTGCCCATATCACACGAGTTGTAAAACCCTTCGATATTTTGCCTACAATCCTGAGGGGAGAGGATGATATTGTTTCCAATATCGAAGAAGGCGTACACCCCCCTGTGACACTATGCCCAATATCCACGTTTGGAGATGG
>NW_016879182.1:0-1415 GCF_001698545.2 Rhinopithecus bieti
TCTGTTTAATATTAACAGTGGGGTCTTAAAGTTTCCCACTATTATTGTGTGGGAGTCTAAGTCTTTTGTAGGTCTCTAAGAACTTGCTTTATGAATCTGGAGGCTCTTGTATTGGGTGCATATTTAGGATAGTTAGCTCTTCTTGTTGCATTAATCCCTTTACCATTCTGAAATGGCCTTCTTTGTCTTTTTTGATCTTTGTTGGTTTAAAGTCAGTTTTATCAGAGACTAGGCTGGTAACCCCTGCTTTTTTTTTTTTTTTTTTTGCTTTTCATTGCTTTGTAGATCTTCCTCCATCCCTTAATTTTGAGCCTATGTGTGTCTTTGTACGTGAGATGGGTCTCCTTAATACAGCACACTGATGGGTCTTGACTCTTTATCCAATTTGCCAGTCTGTATCTTTTCATTGGGGCATTTAGCCCATTTACATTTAAAGTTACTTTTATTGTTATGTGTGAATTGGATCCTGTCATTGTGATGCTAGCTGGCTATTTTGCCCATTAGTTGATGCAGTTTCTTCATAGTGTCGATTGTCTTTACAATTTGGCATGTTTTTGCAGTGACCATTACTGGTTGTGCCTTTTCATGTTTATTGCTTCCTTCAGGAACTCTTGTAAGGCAGGCCTGGTGGTGACAAAGTCTCTCAGCATTTTCTTGTGTGTAAAGGCTTTTATTTCTCCTTCACTTAGGAAGTTTAGTTTGGCTCTGTATGAAATTCTGGGTTGAAAATTCTTTTCTTTAAGAATGTTGAATATTGGCCCCCATTCTCTTCTTGCTTGTAATGTTTCTGCTGAAAGATCTGCTGTTAGTCTGATGGGCTTCCCTTTGTGGGTAACCCGACCTTTCTCTCTGGCTGCCCTTAACATTTTTTCCTTCATTTCAACCTTGTTGAATTTAATGATTATGCTTCTTGGGGTTGCTCTTCTCAAGGAATATCTTTGTGGTGTTCTCTGTATTTCCTGAATTTGAATGTTGGCCTGCCTTGCTAGGGGTTGGGGAAATTCTCCTGGATAATATCCTGAAGAGTGTTTTCGGTGCTCTACACGTTCAGGCATACTTCTCTAGTAATGAACTATCACTGGCCATCAGAGAAATGCAAATCAAAACCACAATGAGATACCATCTCACACCAGTTAGAATGGCAATCATTAAAAAGTCAGGAAACAACAGATGCTGGAGAGGATGTGGAGAAATAGGAACACTTTTACACTGTTGGTGGGATTGTAAACTAGTTCAACCATTATGGAAAACAGTATGGTGATTCCTCAAGGACCTAGAACTAGAAGTACCATATGACCCAGCCATCCCATTACTGCTGCTATAAAGACACATGCACACATATGTTTATTGCTATAAAGACACATGCACACAATCATGCTGCTATAAAGACACATGCACACATATGTTTATTGCAG
>NW_016879183.1:0-387 GCF_001698545.2 Rhinopithecus bieti
GCAGAGGCCAGCGGGAGTCAGGCAAGACTCCAGGAGTCAACCCCTGGATCTCAGAGGCTCCCCACCGCGCACATTTCCCTGACTTAACCCTCCCCTCCCCAGTCTTTCTCTCAGCCCTTGGAGGGGAGGCCCCCTTTCCACCCAGGTGGCCCCTGTGGGGTCACGGCCTGGTTTTCACCCTGAACTTCTGGGATGCGGCAGATGCTGGATGTGTTGGCTGGTGTCCTTCCGTGATCCCCGTCTGTGGCTGACACCATCTGTGGCCCAACATGACCCCAGCCAGAGCCAAGGGGAATCATTTCTTTTTCCATTTAACATCCTACATTATTACTTGGCTCTTAGCATTCATTAATTCATTCAGCAGCTCTTCGTGGAGGTTTGGCCTTA
>NW_016879184.1:0-240 GCF_001698545.2 Rhinopithecus bieti
AACCTCACCCATCAGTTCAGGCTCAGTGGAAACAACAATGTTACCTGGCAGTACCACAACACCAGGCCTCAGTGAGAAATCGACCAGTTTCCACAGCAGCCCCAGATCACCAGACACAAGACTCTCACCTGCCAGCACGACAAGCTCAGGTGTCAGTGAAGAATCCACCACCTCCCTCAGACGACCGTGGTCAATGCACACAACGGCGTTTCCTGACAGCACCACCGTACCAGGCCACAG
>NW_016879185.1:0-387 GCF_001698545.2 Rhinopithecus bieti
CTTATAAAGGAAGGAAATCCTGACATTTGCTGCAGCATTAATGGACCTTGAAGACATTATGCTAAGTGAAGTATGCCAGTCACAAAAAAAAAACACTGTCTGATTTCATGTATATGAGGTAACTCGAATAGTCAAATTCATAGTGACAGAAAGTAGAACGGTGGTTTCCAGGGGCTGGGGTAAGGACAATGGTAGTCATTGTTTAATGGGACAGAGCTTCAGTTTGGGAAGATGAAAATGCTCTTTAGATGGATGCTGGTGATGGCGGCTCAACAATGTGAATGTACTTAATGCCACTGAAGTATAAACTGGAAAATGGTTACAATGGTTAAGTTTTTTATTATGTATATTTTACCACCGAAAAACCCTTTACATTAGGCTAAATTA
>NW_016879186.1:0-389 GCF_001698545.2 Rhinopithecus bieti
AGTTTTCTTGAAGACAACTCTTCCACCGACCCGGGAGAAGGGGAAGGGATGATGTGGAGATGATTCAAGCCCATTACATTTATTGTGTGCTTTATTTCTATTATTACTTCACTGTAATATATTGTAATATATATGAAATAATTACACAACTCACCATAATATAGAATCAGTGGGAGCCCTGAGCTTGTTTTCCTGTAACTACATGGTCCCATCTGGGGGTAATGGGAGATAGTCACAGATCATCAGGCATTAGGTTTTCATAAGGAGCACGCAGTCTAGATCCCTGGCATGTGCAGTTCACAGTAGGGTTCATGTTCCTATGCGAATCCAATCCACTCATCTCACACGAGGCAGAGCTCATGGGGTAATGCGAGGGATGGGAAGCAGCT
>NW_016879187.1:0-389 GCF_001698545.2 Rhinopithecus bieti
TGATTTGCTCCATTACCTGTGTGCTTCTTATCCCAGACCAAACTAAGCTTTTTTCTAAAGTTCTACAATTTACAGTTAGTAGATAAGAGTGGTTCTCAAAAATATAGTCTCTGAACCAGGAGCACCTGAGAATGTCATAGATGTAAATTCTCAGGCCCCTCCCTAGACCTGATGAATCAGAAACTCTGGAGTAGGGACCAGCAATCCATGCTGCAATAAGCCCTCCAGGTGTTCGGGAACTGCTGGCATACAGCAGGTAGAAAAATGTGTTTCCTTCTGTAGGTCCAAAGCCAGGGATACTATATGTTCTGTCTCGATATGAAACAATGACATGCAATTAAAAGACATAAATCTCCTTCCTACTTCCACCCTCTAGCCAATGTGTTTTA
>NW_016879188.1:0-934 GCF_001698545.2 Rhinopithecus bieti
ACACATTCAAAGGCCAGCAGAAGACAAGAAATAACTAAGATCAGAGCAGAACTGAAGGAAATAGAGACACAAAAAAACCCTTCAAAAAATTAAGGAATCCAGGAGCTGGTTTTTTGAAGACATCAACAAAACTGATAGACTGTTAGCAGGACTAATAAAGAAGAAAAGAGAGAAGAATCAAATAGACACAACAAAAAATGATAAAGGGGGTATCACCACCAATCCCACAGAAATACTATAAACACCTCTATGCAAATGAACTAGAAAATCTAGAAGAAATGGATAAATTCCTGGACACATACACTCTCCCAAGACTAAACCAGGAAGAAGCTGAATCCCTGAAGAGACCGGTAACAGGCTCTGAAATTAAGGCAATAATTAATAGCCTACCAACCAAAAAAAGTCCAGAACCAGACAGATCCACAGCCGAATTCTACCAGAGGTACAAAAAGGAGCTGGTACCACTTCTAAAACTATTCCAAACAATAGAAAAAGAGGGAATCCTCCCTCCCTAACTCATTTTATGAGGCCAACATCATCCTGATACCAAAGCCTGGCAGAGACACAACAAAAAAAGAGAATTTTAGACCAATATCCCTGATGAACATCGATGCAAAATCTTCAATAAAATACTGGCAAACCGAATCCAGCAGCACATCAAAAAGCTTATCCACCATGATCAAATGGGCTTCATCCCTGGGATGCAAGGCTGGTTCAACAGACGCAAATCAATAAACATAATCCAGCACACAAACAGAACCAAATACAAAAACCACATGATTATCTCAACACACGCAGAAAAGGTCTTTGACAAAATTCAACAGCCCTTCATGCTAAAAACTCTCAATAAATTACATATTGATGGGACATATCTCAATATAATGAGAGCTATTTATGACAAACCCACAACCAATATACTGAATGGGCAAAAACT
>NW_016879189.1:0-342 GCF_001698545.2 Rhinopithecus bieti
CAAGATAACAGAATTAGCAAACTGTTCCAAGAAGGGAAGGGTGGAACTCTGTGTGATGAAGTCACACATCAGAAAGCAATCTCTCAGTAAGCTTCTCTCTAGTTATTATCTGAAGATATATCCTTTTTCACCATGGGCCCCTATGGGCTCCCAAATCTCACTTTGCAGATTCCACGAAAAGAGTGTTAGCAAACTGCTTCCTGAGAACTAAGCTGTAACTCTGTGAAAAGAATTCACAGATCACAAAGAAGTTCCTCAGAAAGCTTCTTTCACGTTTTGCAACGCTCATATTTTCTTTATCAGCGTAGGCCTCAATGTGATCCAAAGTAGTCCTTCTCAGTT
>NW_016879190.1:0-341 GCF_001698545.2 Rhinopithecus bieti
TGATGAGCATTTTTTCATGTGTCTGTTGGCTGTATGAATATCTTCTTTTGAGAAATGTCTGTTCATATCCTTTCCCCATTTTTGATGGGGTTGTTTGTTTTTTTCTTGTAAATTTGTTTGAGTTCTTTGTAGATTCTGGATATTAGCCCTTTGTCAGATGAGTAGATTGCAAAATTTTCTCCCATTCTGTAGGTTGCCTGTTCACTCTGATGGTAGTTTCTTTTGCTGTGCAGAAGCTCTTTAGTTTAATTAGATCCCATTTGTCAATTTTGGCTTTTGCTGCCATTGCTTTTGGTGTTTTAGACATGAAGTCCTTGCCCATGCCTATGTCCTGAATGGTA
>NW_016879191.1:0-2362 GCF_001698545.2 Rhinopithecus bieti
ATCAATTAACGAGCAAAATAACCAGCTAACATCATAATGACAGGATCAAATTCATAAATAAGAATATTAACCATATATGTAAATAGGCAAAAGGCCACAATTAAAAGACAGAGACTGGCAAATCGGATAAAGAGTCAAGACCCATCAGTGTGCTGTATTCAGGAGACCCATCTCACATGCAGAGACACACATAGGCTCAAAATAAAGGGATGGAGGAAGATCTACCAAGCAAATGCAAAGCAAAAAAAAAAAAAGCAGGGGTTGCAATCCTTGTTGCTCATAAAACAGACTTTAAACCAACAAAGACCAAAGGAGACAGAGAAGGCCATTACATAATGGTAATGGGATCAATTCAACAAGAAGAGCTAACTACCCTAATTATATATGCACCCAATACAGGAGCACCCAGATTCATAAAGCAAGTCTTCAGAGACCTACAAAGAGAATTAGACTCCCACACAATAATAATGGGAGACTTTAACACTCCACTTTCAATATTACACAGATCAACGAGACAGTTAACAAGAATATTCAGGACTTAAACTCAGCTCTGCATAAAGCTGACCAAATAGCTACAGAACTCTCCACCCCAAATCAACAGAATATACAGTCTTCTCAGCACTACATCATACTTATTCCAAAAGTACGACCACATAATTGGAAGTAAAACACTCCTCGGCAAATATAAAGAACAGAAATCACAACAAACTGTCTCTCAGACCACAGTGCAATCAAATTAGAACTCAGGATTAAGAAAATCATTCAAAACCGCACAACTACATGGAAACTGAACAACTTGCTCCTGAATGACTACTGGGTAAATAAAGAAATGAAGGCAGATATAAAGATGTTCTTTGAAAACAATGAGAACAAAAACACAACATACCAGAATCTCTGGGACACATTTAAAGCAGTGGGTAGAGGGAAATGTATAGCACAAAATGCCCACAAGAGAAAGCAGGAAAGTTTTCAAATCAACACACTAACATCACAATTAAAAGAACTAGAGAAGCAAGAGCAAACAAATTCAAAAGCTAGCAGAAGGCAAGAAATAACTAAGACCAGAGCAGAACTGAAAGAGAGAGAGAGAGACACAAAGAATCCTGCAAAAAATCAATGAATCCAGGAGCAGGTTTTTTGAAAAGATCAACAAAATTGATAGAGTGCTAGAAAAACTAATAAAGAGGAAAAGAGAGAAGAATCAAACAGACACAATAAAAAATGATAAAGGGGATATCACCACTAATCCCACAGAAATATAAACTACTATCAGAGAATACCATAAACACCTCTACACAAATAAACTAGAAAATCTAGAAGAAGTGGATAATTCCTGGACACTTACAACTTCCCAAGACTAAACCAGGAAGAAGTTGAATCTCTGAATAGACCAATAACAGGCTCTGAAATTGAGGTAATAATTAATAGCCTACCAACCAAAACAAGTCCAGGACCACATGGATTCACAGCCAAATTCTACCAGAGGTGCAAAGAGGAGTTGGTACCATTCCATCTGAAACTATTCCAATCAATAGCAAAAGAGGGAATCCTCCCTAATTCATTTTATGAGGCCAGCATCATCCTGACACAAAAGCCTGAAAGAGACACAACAAAAAAAGAGAATTTTAGACCAATATCCCTGATGAACATCGATGCAAAAATCCTCAATAAAATACTGGCAAACCAGATCCAGCAGCATATCAAAAAGCTTATCCACAATGACCAAGTCAGCATCATCCGTGGGATGCAAGGCTGGTTCAACGCAAGCAAATCAATAAACATAATCCATCACATAAACATAACCAACAACAAAAAACACATGATTATCCCAATAGATGTAGGAAAGGCCTGCAACAAAATTCAACAGCCCTTCATGCTAAAAACTATCAATAAACTAGGAATTGATGGAACCTATCTCAAAACAATAAGAGCTATTTATGACAAACCCACAGCCAGTATCATACTGAATGGGCAAAAGCTGGAAGCATGCGCTTTGAAAACCAGCACAAGACAAGGATGCCCTCTCTCATCCTTCCTATCCAACATAGTGTTGGAAGTTCTGACCAGGGCAATCAGGCAAGAGAAAGAAGTAAAGGGGATTCAATTAGAAAAAGAGGAAGTCAAATTGTTCCTGTTTGCAGATGATATGATTGTATATTTAGAAAACCCCATCATCTCAGCCCAAAGTCTTCTTAAGTTGACAAGCAACTTCAGCAAAATCTTAGGATACAAAATCAATCTGCAAAAATCACAAGCATTCTTATACACCAATGACAGACAAACAGAGAGCTAAATCATGAGTGAACTCCCATTCACAATTGTTACTAAGAGAATAAAATACCTAGGAATACAACTTTCAAGG
>NW_016879192.1:0-779 GCF_001698545.2 Rhinopithecus bieti
GATTCATAAAGCAAGTCCTTAGAGACCTACAAAGAGACTTAAGACTCCCACACAACAATAATGGGAGACTTTAACACCCCACTATTAGTATCAGACAGATCAACGAGACAGAAAGTTAACAAGGATATCCAGGACTTGAAGTCAGCTCTGCACCAAGCGGACTTAATAGACATATCTACAGAACTCTCCACCACAAATCAACTGAACATACATTCTTCTCAGCACCACATCGCACTTACTCCAAAACTGACCGCATAGTTGGAAGTAAAGCACTCCTCAGCAAATGGAAAAGAACAGAAATCACAAAAACTGTCTCTCAGACTACAGTGCAATCAAATTAGAACTCAGGATTAAGAAACTCACTCAAAACCGCACAACTACATGGAAACTGAACAACCTGGTCCTGAATGACTATTGGGTAAAAAACGAAATGAAGGCAGAAATAAAGATGTTCTTTGAAACTAATGAGAACAAAGACACAACGTACCAGAATCTCTGGAACACAATAAAAGCAGTATGTAGAAGGAAATTTATAGCACTAAATGCCCACAAGAGAAAGCAGGAAATATCTAAAATCAACACCCTAACATCACAATTAAAAGAACTAGAGAAGCAAGAGCAAACAAATTCAAAAGCTAGCAGAAGGCAAGAAATAACTAAGATCAGAGCAGAACTGAAGGAGACAGAGACAGAAAAAACCCTTCAAAAAAAAATCAATGAATCCAGAAACCGGTTTTTTGAAAAGATGAACAAAATTGATAGACTGCTAGCAAGACTAA
>NW_016879193.1:0-778 GCF_001698545.2 Rhinopithecus bieti
CATTCAGCATGATATTGGCTGCGGGTTTGTTATCAATAGCACTTATTATTTTGAGATACGTCCCATCAATACCTAACTTTTAAGAGTTTTCAGCATGAAGGGCTGTTGAATTTTGTCAAAGGCCTTTTCTGCATCTATTGAGATAATCATGTGGTTTTTGTCTTTGGTTCTGTTTATATGCTGGATTACATTTATTCATTTCCATATGTTGAAACAGCCTTGCATCCCAGGGATGAAGCCCACTTGATCATGGAAGATAAGCTTTTTGATGTGCTGCTAGATTCCGTTTGTCAGTATTTTATTGAGGATTTTTGCATCGATGTTCATCAGGGATATTGGTCTAAAATTCTCTTTTTTTGTTGTGTCTCTTCCAGGCTTTGGTATCAGGATGATGCTCATAAAATGAGTTAGGAAGGATTCGCTCTTTTTCTACTGATTGGAATAGTTTCAGAAGGAATGGAACCAGATCCTCCTTGTACCTCTGGTGGAATTTGGCTGTGAATCCATCTGATCCTGGACTTTTTTTGGTTGTAAGCTATTAATTATTGCCTCAATTTCAGAGCCTGTTATTGGTCTATTCAGAGATTCAACTTCTTCCTGGTTTAGTCTTGGGAGGCTGTATGTGTCCAGGAATTTTTCCATTTCTTCTAGATTTTCGAGTTTATTTGCGTAGAGCTGTTTATAGTATATTTCGATGGTAGTTTTCATTTCTGTGGGACCAATGATGATATCTTTATCTTTTTTTATTGCATCTATTTGATTCTTCTCTCTTTATTTC
>NW_016879194.1:0-387 GCF_001698545.2 Rhinopithecus bieti
TGTCACCTGCAAACAGGGACAATTTGACTTTCTCTTTTCCTAACTGAATACACTTTATTTCTTTCTCTTGCCTGATTGCCCTGGCCAGAACTCCCAAAACTATGCTGAATAGAAGTGGTGAGAGAGGGCATTCTCGTCTTGTGCCAGTTTTCAAAGGGAATGCTTCCAGTTTTTGCCCATTCAGTATATTGGCTGCGGGTTTGTCATAAATAGCTCTTATTATTTTGAGATACGTTCTATCAATACCTAGTTTATTGAGAGTTTGTAGCATGAAGGGCTGTTGAATTTTGTCAAAGGCCTTTTCTGCATCTATTGAGATAATCATGTGGTTTTGTCTTTGGTTCTGTTTATATGCTGGATTATGTTTATTGATACGCATATGTTGAA
>NW_016879195.1:0-388 GCF_001698545.2 Rhinopithecus bieti
GGCATCTTTTCACTTCTTCATAGTATCTTTTGATAATCAGAAGCTCTTTAATTTAACGTAATCAAATGTATTAATCTTTTCCTTTATGGCTAGTACATTTGAGGTCATATTAAAGAAATGTTTTCCTACTTTGAGGTCAGAAAGATATTTTCTCATATTTTCTTCTAGAATTTCTATAGTTTTGCCTTTAACATTTAAGTTCAGAATCTATTTGGATTTGATTTTTCATATGGGTATGTCCAACTAGATAATCAGTTGTTCCAGAACTAACAAAAGTTCTTCCTTTCTCTATCAATCAAAACACTTCAATTCATATGAAATGCAAATGATTCACTCATTAGGTTGTTAAATTTTGATAACACATCAAATGTTTGTAAAATTTGGGGTC
>NW_016879196.1:0-240 GCF_001698545.2 Rhinopithecus bieti
CACTGAATATGTTTAAGAATAACACATTTACAAATAAATATTTAAGAATCATCTGTCAGGCCGGACGTGGTGGCTCACACCTGTAATCCCAGCACTTTGGGAGGCCGAGACTGGCGGATCACGAGGTCAGGAGATCGAGACCATCCTGGCTAACATGGTGAAAACCCGTCTCTACTAAAAAAATACAAAAAATTAGCCAGGTGAGGTGGCGGGCACCTGTAGTTCCAGCTACTTGGGAGG
>NW_016879197.1:0-343 GCF_001698545.2 Rhinopithecus bieti
CTAACATTTGGTATTATCAGAATTGTTATTATAGTCATTCGGTATTGATTCATTTTGTAGTTTTAATTTATATTTCCCATATGACTAATAATATTAAGCATATTTTCATGTGCTTATTATTTGTATATATTTTGATAAAATATCTATCCAGATCTTGTGTCAATATTAAGCATCTTTTCATGTGCTTATTAATTATTTGTATATATTTTTGGTAAAATATCCAGATCTTTTGTCAATTATTAAAATTGAGAAATTGGGTTGTTCTTATTGATTTGTATTCTGGATACAAGCATTTGTATCCAGATTTGTGATTTGCAAATCATAAATAAAATCACACACAAAA
>NW_016879198.1:0-1114 GCF_001698545.2 Rhinopithecus bieti
GGGATTTAAACAGAGGAACCATGGGATTTCCCTTGTGCATTTCTGCCATGGTTGGCTCAGCTGAACGCACCTCTTGAACAAGACTTGGCCTTGGACACCCAGAGGCCCTTGGGTGAGGGTTTACCTCCTGGCCTGGCCACTGACACATCCACGTTTGGCGCCCACACGACTGGGCGGCCCCGAGACCTGCTCTGCCTGGGCTTCCCCTTGGTGGCATTTCTCAAGTTTGTCCCCTCTCAAGTCTGCCCCATCCAGAAAACCAAACACCTCTCTCTCCTACATGGAAACCCCCGTCAGCACCTCCCCGACTCACGGCATCCCGTCAACATCACAGTCCCGACTTTCCCACACGGACAAGCCCCCTGATGGACCAGGACAGCGTCGGCACTAAGACACGCCCTGCAACTCACAGAAAGAGCGGACCAAGAAGACAGGAACTGCCCGAGGCACGGGGAGCTGCAAACACCCAAGATACTGTCAGAGACGGAAAAGGTATGGCCATGGCTGACACAAAATGTTACTCAACATTTATCACAGGCCTAAATGGAGAACAGAACGCTATAAAACCATTAGATAAAACACGGGAAAATTTGTATGGCCTGGGGTTAGGTGACAAGTTCTTAGACATGACACCAAAGGCATGATTCATAGAAGATTGACAAATTAAATTTAGTCATAATTTAAAATTATAATTCTATAAAGCAATATAAAAATCTTAATGAAATGCAAACTATGGGCTAGAAAAAAATATTGGTGAATCACACATCTCACAACGTACTGGCACGTAGAATATACGAAGAACTGTCAAAACTTAACAGAAAGTAAAAACCCCAGTATTAAAGAGAAGGCAAATATTTGAATGGAGCCCTCATCAAGGAAGGTATAAGGAGGGCATATTGCCCGAGAAAGAGGCTCAACATCATAGAGACGCTGGAGAAATGCCAGTCAACAGTACCTCTGCAAATCTATTAAAATGGCTAAAAGAGACAAAACCACGGGCCCACCCAGCTTCTAGTGATGATGCAGAGGAACTGGGACCCTCATAAGCGGGAGTGGGAATGGGAGGGATCCCGCCATGCTGGAACGTGGTCCGGGAGTTTCTTATTGAGTTAAG
>NW_016879199.1:0-390 GCF_001698545.2 Rhinopithecus bieti
GCGCCGAGGCTCATGCCTGTAATCCCAGCACTTTGGGAGGTCAAGGCGGGTAGATCACCTGAGGTTGGGAGTTCAAGACCAGCCTGACCAACATGAAGAAACCCGTCTCTACCAAAAATACAAAATTAGCCTGGCGTGGTGGTGCATGCCTCCAATCACAACTACTTGGGAGGCTGAGGCAGGAGAATCATTTGAACCTGGGAGGTGGAGGTTGCAGTGAGCTGTGATCACACCATTGCACTCCAGCCTGGGCAACAAGAGAGAAATTCCATCAAAGAAAGAAAAGAAGGAAGGAAGGAAGGAAGGAAGGAAGGAAGGAAGGAAGGAAGGAAGGAAGGAGGGAGGGACGCAGGGAAGGAAGGAACGAAGGAAGGAAGGAAGGAAGGAAGG
>NW_016879200.1:0-315 GCF_001698545.2 Rhinopithecus bieti
GGGTCCAGGCCTCGGCCCTAGCTCTGGGTGGTTTGCTGGCCATCTGTGACGTTCCTGGCCTTGTAGATGCACCACTTTGATCTCTACCTTTATCTTCACATGGCGTTCTCCCTGTGCGTATGTCTGTGTCCACCTTTCCCCCGTTATAAGAAGCATCATCCTGCTCCAGTATGAACTCATCCTAACTAATTAGATCTGCAAAGATCCCACTTCCAAATAAAGTCCCACTCTGAGTTATGGGGGGTTAGGATTTCAGCATATGAATTGGGAGGACAGAATTCAAGCCACAGCCCACAGCAATAGTTAAAAGTTTTG
>NW_016879201.1:0-830 GCF_001698545.2 Rhinopithecus bieti
CGCAACAATCATACATGTGCATGTGTCTTTATAGAAGTATGATTTAAAATTCTTTGGGTATATACCCAGTAATGGGATTGCTGGGTCAAATGGTAATTCTAATTCTAGATTCTTGAGAATCGTCACACTGTCTTCCACAATGGTTGAACTAATTTACACTCCCCCCAACAGTGTAAAAGCATTCCTATTTCTCCACATACTCCACAGCATCTGTTGTTTCCTGACCTTTTAATGATTGCCATTCTCACTGGTGTGAGATGGTATCTCATTGTGGTTTTGATTTGCATGTCTCTGATGACCAGTGATGATGAGCATTTTTTCATGTGTCTTTTGGCTGCACAGATGTCTTCTTTTGAGAAGTGTCTGTTTATATCCTTTGCCCACTTTTTGATGGGATTGTTTTTTTCTTGTAAATTTGAGTTCTTTCTAGATTCTGGATATTAACCCTTTGTCAGATGGATAGATTGCAAAAATGTTCATATATTCTGTAGGTTGCCTGTTCACTCTGATGGTAGTTTCTTTTGCTGTGCAGAAGCTCTTTAGTTTGATTAGATCCCTTTAATCTATTTTGGCTTTTGTTGCCATTGCTTTTGGTATTTTAGTCATGAAGTTCTTGCCCATGCCTGTGTCCTCAATGGTATTGCCTAGGTTTTCTTTTAGGGTTTTTATGATTTTAGGTCTAACATTTAATTCTTTAATCCATCTTGAATTAATTTTTGTATAAAGTGTAAGGAAGGGGTCCAGTTTCAGCTTTCTACATATGGCTAGCCAGTTTTCCCAGCACCATTTATTAAATAGGGAATCCTTTCCCCATTTGTTGTTTTTTTCAT
>NW_016879202.1:0-582 GCF_001698545.2 Rhinopithecus bieti
TGGGTGCAGGCTGGCTGAGTCCAAAAAGAGAGTGAGCAAAGGGAGATAAGGGTGGGACTGTTTTATAGCATTTGGGTAGGTAAAGGAAAATTACAGTCAAAGGGGGGTTGTTCTCTGGTGGGCAGGAGTGGGGTCACAAGGTGCTCAGTGGGGAGCTTTTGAGCCAGGATGAGCCAGGAAAAGGAATTTCACAAGATAATATCATCACTTAAGGCAAGGACTGGCCATTTTCACTTCTTTTGTGGTGGAATGTCATTGGTTAAGGCGAGGCAGGGCATTTGCACTTCTTTTGTGATTCTTCAGTTACTTCAGGCCATCTGGGCGTATATACGTGCAAGTCACAGGGGATGCGATGGCTTGGCTTGGGCCTAGAGGCCTGACAATTATAATACACTGATAGATTTTCAAATATGAAACCAGTTTCTTGCATCCCTGTAAAAAACCCCACTTAGTCACTGTGTATAGTTATCTTTTATGTATTGTTGAGTCTGTTGTGCCTGAAGTCGCGAGACCCCAGTAAGTGACCAGGCAGCTGAAGGGCTAGGAGCTGTGAAGGGGTTTGAGCCACATTTTTTGCAGTCC
>NW_016879203.1:0-581 GCF_001698545.2 Rhinopithecus bieti
GGTTTCACCACTGCAGACTGCTGTAATTGGCGCCAATGGTTGAGAAAATTTAACGTAAAAGGGCTTTCAGAATTTGATGTTTTGGGGATCTCGCCATCTCCCCTTTTGTTTTAAAAGTTGTAATTTTAGGGTAGCACTGGCTCTTTTAATAATTGCTTGACCTTGACTGTTAAATGGAATACCAGTGGAATGATGAATATGGTATAAAGAGAGGAAGGCAGCCAATTTGCGAGAGCAATAAGTAGGGGCATTATCAGTTTTTAATTTAGCAGGGACTCCCATAGCTGCAAAGCAAGTAAGTAAATGAGTAATAACAGAGTTAGCCTTTTCAGAGGGTAATGGCGTAGCCCACTGGAAATGTGACCACGTATCAATAGTATGATGAACATATTTTAAACGACCAAAGGAAGGAACATAAGCTACATCCATTTGCCAAATGTGATTTTGTTGAATGCCTTGAGGATTAATACCTGGACTTAAAAGGTGCAATAATAGGAGCACAAGATGGGCAGGCTCTGACAATAGCTTGGGAAAGGAGTTTGAGGAAATAATGGTAAAGAAGTCTGAGAAATATATTTAGT
>NW_016879204.1:0-342 GCF_001698545.2 Rhinopithecus bieti
GACGTTTAATGTAGCGTCTTCACTAATTCAACATCCAGGCATCCACTATCCCCCAATCCACTATGCTCAGCTCCCATCCACCTCACTGCAGTTCATTGGGTCTCTTATAGCCTTCCCTATGCTGTGCCACCTAATTTCCTACCGAGTCCCCTCCTGTCTCCTTCTGCCAACCTTGCCACCTCTCACCTTCCACACTTTGTGCCATATGCCTCATTTCTGGCAGAAGGAGCCACTCCTCCCCACAGGCTCCCTCCCCGGCCCACTCATTTAACAAAGCTCCCTCTGCCACCTCCCCACCTGGGCAATTGCCACATCATTCAAGTACTCAGCCGCTGGACCTTG
>NW_016879205.1:0-4597 GCF_001698545.2 Rhinopithecus bieti
CAAGACCTGAAGATAGATCACATCACAAGACTCTTTATAGATACTCCCCAGTACTTGCCCAGAGCCTGGTAGCTCTGCTGGGTAGCTAGACCGAGAAGAGGAAAAACATTCACTACAGTTCAGCTCTCAGGACTCCCTGCTCCTAGGAGAAGGGGAGAACACCACATCAAGGGAGCAGCCCATGGGACCAAAGAATCTGAACAGCAGCCCTTGAATCCCAGATCTTCCTTCTGATATAGTATGCCCAAATGAGAAGGAACCAGAAAAACAATTCTTATAATATGACAAAATGAGGTTCTCTAACACCCCCAAAAGATCATACCAGCTCACCAGCGGTGATCCAAACCAAGATGAAATCTCTGAATTGTCAGAAAACGAATTCAGAAGGTTGATTATTAAGCTAATCAATGAGGCACCAGAGAAAGGTGAATTCCAACTTAAAGAAATAAGAAACCCGATACAGGATACAAAACGAAAATTCTTTAATGAAATTGCATAAATAAAAAAATCACAACTTCTGGAAATCAAGGACACACTTAAAGTAATGCAAAATGCACTGGAAAGTCTTAGCAATAGAATTAAACAATCAGAAGAAACAATTTCAGAGCTTGAAGACAGGACTTTCAAATTAACTCAAATCATCAGAGACAAAGAAAAGGAATTTAAAAAAATGAACAAATCCTCCAAGGAGTTTGGGACCATCTTAAATGTGCAAATCGAAGAATAATTGGTGTTCCTGGGGAGGAAGAGAAACCTAAAAGTTTGGAAAACATATTTGAGAGAATAAGCGAGGAAAATTTCCCTGGCTTTGCTCAAAGAATACCTGGGAAATTCATCACAAAAAGATCATCACCTAGGTACATAGTCATTGGGTTATCTGAAGTCGAGATGAAGGAGAGAATCTTAAGAGCTATGAGGCAAAAGCATCGGGTAACCTATAAAGGAAAAACTATCAGATTAACAGCAGATTTCTCAGCAGAAACCTTATAAGCTAGAAGGGATTGGGGTTCTATTTTTAGCCTACTCAAACAAAACAATTATCAGCCACGAATTTTGTATTCAGTGAAACTAAGCTTCATAAATGAAGGAATGATGCAGTCTTTTCTAGAAAAACAAATATTGAGAGAATTCACCACTACCAAGCCAGCACTACAAGAACAGCTGAAAGGAGCTCTGAATCTTGAAACAAATCCTCAAAATACACCAAAATATACCCTCCTTAAGGCATAAATCTCACAGGATCTAAAAAGCAATAACACAATGAAAAAAACCCCAAGGTATTCAGGCAACAAATAGCACAATGACTAGAATAGTACCTCACATCTCAATACTGGCATTGAATATAAAGGGCCTAAATGCTCCATTTCAATGTTACAGAATGTCAGAATGGATAAGGATTCACCAACCAAGTTTCTGCTATCTTCAGGAGACTCACCTAATACATAAGAACTCACATAAACTTAAGTTAAAGGGGTGGAAAAAGATATTCCATGCATATGGACACCCGAAGTGAGGAGGAGTAGCTATTCTTGTATCAGACAAAATAAACTTTAAAGCAACAGCAGTTAAAAAAGACATTATATAATAATAAAAGGACTAGTCCAACAGGAAAATATCACAATTCTGGATAATATGCAACTAACACTGGAGTTCCTAAATGTATAAAACAATTACTACTAGATCTAATTAATGGGATAGACAGCAACATGATAATAGTGGCAGATTTTAGTACTCCACTGACAGCACTAGACAGGTCATCAAGACAGAAAATTGACAAAAAACAATGGACTTATACCCTACAACAAATGGACTTAACAGATATATACAGAACATTCTACCCAACAATTGCAGAATATACATTTTATTCATCAGCACATGGAACATGCTCCAAGATAGATCTTATGATAGGTCAAAAAACAAGTCTCAATACATTTAAGAAAATAGAGATTATATCCAGTACTCTTTTAGACCAAAGTGGAATAAAATTACATATCAACTACAAAACAAACTCCAAAACCATGCAAATACATGGAAATTAAATAACCTGCTCCTGGATCAACAATGAAATCAAGATAGAAATTTAAAAATTCTTTGAACTGAATGATAATAGTGACACAACTTATCAAAACCTCTGGGATACAGCAAAAGTGGCACTCAGAGGAAAGTTCATAGAATTAAATACCTACATTAAAAATTCTGAAAGAGCACAAATAGACAATCCTCATGGAACTCGAGAAACAAGAACAATCCAAACCCAAACTCAGCAGAAGAAAAGAAATAACAAAGGGCAGAGCAGAACTAAATGAAATCAAAACAAAAAAAAATTGCAAAGGATAAATGAAACAAAAAGCTGGTTCTTTGAAAGAATAAATAAAATTGACAGACCATTAGTGAGATCAAGTAAGAAAAGAGGGGAGAAGATCCAAATAAGCTCGATTAGAAATGAAATGAGAGATATTACAACTGATACCACAGAAACACAAAAGACCATTCAATGCTATTATGAACATCTTTACACACATAAACTAGAAAACCTAGAGGAGATGGATAAATTCCTGGAAGGATACAACCCTTCTAGCTTAAATCAGGAAGAATTAGAAACCCTGAACAGATCAATAACAAGCAGTGAGGTGGAAATGGTAAAAAAAACAAAACAAAACAAAACAAAAAACCCCAAAACAAAACCTGCCAACCAAAAAGAGTCCAAGACCAGACAGCTTCAGAGCTGAATGCTTTCAGACATTCACAGAAGATTTGGTACCAATCCTATTGACACATTCCAAAAGAGAGTGAAGGAGGGAATCCTCCCTAAATCATCCTATGAAACCAGTATCACCCTAATACCAAAACCAGGGAAGGACATAACAAAACAAAACAAAAAACTACAGACCAGACCAATATCCTGATGAAAATAGATGCAAAAATCCTCAACAAAATACTACCTAACTGAATCCAACAGCATATCAAAAAGATAATCCACCGTAATCAAGTGGGTTTCATGCCAGGAATGAAGGGATGGTTTAACTTGTGTAGGTCAATAAATTTCCTACCCCACATAAACAGAATTAAAAACAAAAATCACATGATCATCTCAACAGATGACAAAAAAGATTTGACAAAATCTAGCACCTTTTGATGATTAAAACCCTCAGCAAAATTGGCATAGAAGAGACATATCTTAAGGTAATAAAAGCCATCTATGACAAACCCATAGCCAACATTATGCTGAATGGAGAAAATTTGAAAGCATTTCCCTGAGAACCAGAACAAGACAAGGGTGCCCACTTTCACCACTTCTATTCAACCTAATACTATTCACCCAAGCCAGAACAATCAGACAAGAGAAAGAAATCAAGGGCATCCATACTGGTAAAGAGGAAGTCACTGTTTGCTGATGATATGATCATATACCTAGAAATCCCTAAAGACTCATCCAAAAAGCTCCTAGAACTGCTAAATGAATTCAGCAAAGTTTTGGGATACAAAATTAAAGTACACAAATCAGTAGCTCTTGTTACACACCAAGAGTGACCAAGCTGAGAAGCAAATCAAGAAGTCAACCCCTTGCACAATAGCTGCCAAATAAATAAATAAATAAATAAATAACTTAGGAGTATATCTAACAAAGGACATTAAAGACCTCTAGGAGGAAAACTACAAAACACTGCTGAAAGAAATAACAGGCAATATAAAAAAAATAGAAACACATTTTTTGCTCATGGATGGGTAGAATCAAAATTATGAAAATGGCCATGTTAAAAGCAATCCACAAATTCAATGCACTTCCCTTCAAAATACCACCACCATTCTTCACAGAACTAGAAAAAATAATCCTAAAATTCATATGCAACTGCAAAAGAGCCAACATAGCGAGAGCAAGACTAGGCAAAGAGAACAGGTCTGGAGGCATCACATTACCCAACTTCAAACTATGCTATAAGGCCATAGTCACCAAAACAGCATGGTACTGGTATAAAAATAGGCACATAGACCAATAGAACAGAATAGAGAACCCAGAAATAAACTGAAATGCTTAGAGCCAACTGATCTTTGAGAAAGCAAACAAAAACATAAAATGGGGAAAGGACACCTATTCAACAAATGGTGCTGGGATAATTGGAAAGCCACATGTAGAAGACTTAAACTGGATTCTCATGTCTTATATAAAAAAATCAACTCAAGATGGGTCAAAGACTTAAATCTAAGACGAAAAATCATGAAGATTCTAGAAGATAACATTGAAAAGGCCCTTCTAGTAATTGGCCTAGGCAGAGACTTCTTGACTAAGAACCCCAAAGCAAATGCAACAAAAACAAAGATAAATAGATGGGCTTAATTAAACTAAAAAGCTCCTGCACAGTAAAAAATAATCAGCAGAGTTAACAGATAGCCCACAGAGTGGGAGAAAGTCTTCATAATCTGTACATCTGACAAAAGACTAATATCCAGAATCTAGAAAGAATACAAACAAATCAGCAAGAAAAAAGCAAACTATCCCTTCAAAAGTGGGGTAAAGACATGAGTACACAATTCTCAAAAGAAGATATACAAATGGCCAACCAGCATATGGAAAATGCTCAACATCACTAATTATCAG
>NW_016879206.1:0-585 GCF_001698545.2 Rhinopithecus bieti
TGTCTTCAAAGAATGGCCTTGGTTTCTGTGGGCAGTGTCTCCTCACGGAAAGGTGGTGCATTCCTGCTAAATCACAGACAAAACGGGCCCCCAGGAGCTCCAGGCTGCAGCAGCAGCTTCTCATCTATGTCCTTCACTGCATGATGTTGTTGTTGACTTTGAAAGCTCCTTTACATCTAGTTTTATCAACAGAGCTGGTATTTCATGAGGATCTACTACATGCCAGGTTCCAGAAAGCTAAATGCCTTTTGTTTGTTATTATTCACTAAATACAAATAACAACTCTCTTCTTATTCACACAACACAATTTAGCAGAGGGAGATTGAGTGACTTTCCCAGGGTCACACAGCTACTAAGAGCAGAGTTGTGTTTAGATTCATGTCTAAATACTGAACACTGAAATGAACCAGAGGAAAAATCATACATTTCAAAAGCCTATTCAAGCCATTTGTTCTTATTTTAAGGAAAATCTTTATGCTAATTTTAAACTCCAAATACTTATGAATGGCAGAGATCTACAGATTTGATTCTGATGTAAGAGATGATGCTCCCCGGTTGGTTACTGCTACTACCCCACAACCCTGA
>NW_016879207.1:0-586 GCF_001698545.2 Rhinopithecus bieti
AAGAAACACAAATAAATTTTCATATTTCCAAATAACATCAAGTAAAGGTGAAATGCTTGAGGGTCATTCCTACTCCAGTGTGGTTAGTCTCTGGGACATAATTTGCCTTTGTCTGCCTTGACTAGACACTCCCCAGGAGCCCCACCCATTCCCCGGTGTCCTAAGTGATTTTCCCTTGTTCTTCATTCATTTTGGCATATTATGAAATTGGGTTTTATGTTCCACCTAAAATCGCAAGCGTTGTAGTTGTCTCGTGTTGCAAAGCAGCACACATTGGGGCACTCCTTAGGAGCCCAGCTGGGTTCAGATTTGAATCCTACTCCAGGGCTGTCTCCAGAGTAAAGACGACTTCATGGTGGCAGCAGGGGCTTCACAGTCAGTTGGAAAATCCTACAAAGAAAGTTGTTTTATCCATCGCAAGAACCTTGTTATTGCATTTTTAAATGCATTTTCCTCTTTTGAAACCTCACAGTTACCCATAATAATACACACAAAAAGCCTCGCTGTGTGTTCCTGATCATCAGGAAGTCATGTCAGTTCTATCAGCGGTAAGTAGAGGTGTATGTTCCCACTTTGGAATGCTTTG
>NW_016879208.1:0-585 GCF_001698545.2 Rhinopithecus bieti
CCACCATAAGTGAAGTTAAAATAGGGAGTTTAACAGAAAGCAAGGGCTAACAATGTAGAAGAGGGGTTGATCCACATAGAAGTCATAGGGGGAGATTTTGATGTGAGCGTCATTGACTTTATATAGAGGGTTGGAAATAAAGGGCCTGTGTCTCCGTGGAGAAGGTAAGAGCTGGCAAAGAGAGATTTGGTATGAAGGAGGAGGACAGCACATTCATTCATTTAGTTTATGCTTCTGGAGTGCCTATGGTATGCCCAGCACTATTCTCAACACTGAGGTTACAGTAATGAATAGAACATGCGTGATTGGGTGCAGTGACTCATGCCTGTAATCCCAGCCCTTTGGGAGGCTGAGGCAGGAAGATTACCTGAGGTCAGGAGTTTGAGGCCAGCCTGGCCAACATGATGAAACCCCATCTCTACTAAAAAATACAAAAATCAGCTGGGTGTGGTGGCAGGCGCCTATAATCCCAGCTACTCAGGAGGTTGAGGCAGGAGTATCACTTGGACCCAAGAGGTGGAGGTTGCAGTGAGCCAAGATCATGCCACTGCACTCCAGCCTGAAGAAAAACAAGAGCATGAATAA
>NW_016879209.1:0-358 GCF_001698545.2 Rhinopithecus bieti
TTTTTTTTTTTTTTTTTGAGACTGAGTCTTGCTCTGTCGCCCGGGCTGGAGTGCAGTGGCCGGATCTCAGCTCACTGCAAGCTCCGCCTCCCGGATTCCCGCCATTCTCCTGCCTCAGCCTCCCGAGTAGCTGGGACTACAGGCGCCCGCCACCTCGCCCGGCTAGTTTTTTGTATTTTTAGTAGAGACGGGGTTTCACCGGGTTAGCCAGGATGGTCTTGATCTCCTGACCTCGTGATCCGCCCGTCTCGGCCTCCCAAAGTGCTGGGATTACAGGCTTGAGCCACCGCGCCCGGCCCAAATTTCCATCTTTTTATAAGGACACCAGTTATATTGGATTAGGGCCCACCCTAATGAC
>NW_016879210.1:0-2356 GCF_001698545.2 Rhinopithecus bieti
TCTCGGCCTCCCAAAGTGCTGGGATTACAGGCTTGAGCCACCGCGCCCAGCCAACAACACTATTGCTAACAAACTATTAATATCATTCTTCACAAGATTAGAAAAAAACTATTCTAAAATTCATACGGAACCAAAGGAGAGCCCAAATAACCAAAGCAATCTTACACAAAAAAGAACAAAGCCAGAGGTATCAAACTACCCAACTTTAAACTATACTATAAGCATGGTACTGGTACAAAAACAGACAGACCAATGGAACAGAACAGAAAATCCAGAAATAAAGCCATATATCTACAACCATCTGATCTTGTACAAGACCAACAAAAACAAACAATGGAGAAAGGACGTCCTAATTCAATAAATGGTGCTGCGACAAGTGACTAGCCATATGCAGAAGAATCGAACTAAACCCTTACCTTTCACCATACACAAAAATTAACTCAAGATGGATTAAAGATTCAAATGTAAGACTTCAAACTATAAAAATCCTAGAAGAAAACCTAGCAAATACCCTCTCAACATTGGCCTTAGCAAAGAACTTTTAGCTAAGTCCTCAAGAGCAAGTGCAACAAAATTGACAAGTGGAAGCTAATTAAACAAAGGAGCTTCTGTACAGCCAAAGAAACCATCAGCAGAATAAACAGACAACCTACAGAACGGGAGAAAATATTCACAAAGTACACATCCAACAAAGGTCTAATATCCAGAATCTGTAAGAGACTTAAATCAACAAGCAAAAAATAGCCCCATTTAAAAATGGACACAGAACATGAACAGACACTTCTCAAAAGACATACACATGGCCAACAAACACGAAAAAATGCTCATCATCACTAATCATCAGAGAAATGCAAATCAAAACCACAATGACATACCATCTCACACCAGTCAGAATGGCTATTATTTTAAAATAAGTCAAAAAACAACAGATGTGGCTGGGCGCGGTGGCTCACGCCTATAATCTCAGCACTTTGGGAGGCCAAGGCGGGTGGATCACCCGAGGTCAGGAGCTCAAGACCAGCCTGACCAACATGGAAAAACCCCGTCTCTACTAAAAATACAAAATTAGCTGCGCACAGTGGCGCATGCCTGTAATCCCAGCTACTCGGGAGGCTGAAGCAGGAGAATCGCTTGAACCTGGGAGGTGGAGGTTGCAGTGGGCCGAGATTGTGCCATTGCACTCCAGCCTGGGCAACAAGAGCGAAACTCCACTTCAAAAAAAACAAAAACAAAAACAGATGTTGGCAAGGCTGTAGAGAAAAGGGACACTTATACATTGTTGGTGGGGACATAAATTAGTTCAGCCACTGTGGAAAACAGTTTGCAGATTCCTCAAAGAACTCAGAACTACCATTTGGTCCAGCAATCACATTAGTGAGTGTATACCCAAAGGAAAACAGATTATTAAACCAAAAAGACACATGCACTCATATGTTCATTGCTGCACTATACACAATAGCAAAGACATGGAATCAATTTAGGTGGCCATCAATAGTAGACTAGATAAAGAAAATGTGGTACATATACACCATGGAATACTAGATAGTCATAAAAAAGAATGGAATTATATCCTTTGCAGCAACATAGATGGAGCTGGAAGCCATAATCTTAAGCAAATAAGCACAAGAACAGAAAATCAAATACTGCATGTCCTCACTTACAGGTGAGAGCTAAACACTGGGCACACATGGACATAAACATGGGAATGATAGACACTGCAGACTACTGGGCGGCGGGGCGGGGAGGAGAGGTTGAAAACTAATTATTGGGTACTATGCTCACTACCTGGGTGCAATATACCCATGTAACAATTCTGTACATGTACCCTCTGTATCTAAAATAAAAGCTGAAACCTAAAAATAGTAAGTCGATGTTTAGGTGCTTTAGTTTTTTCTTTTTTCCTCAAAGCAATTGAGTTTTTTTAATTCTCTTGACTAAATATACCTTTAAGAAAAACTATTGCAACAAATGTTGGCGGAGTACCTTCTGACAGTCTTCCTTGACAATTTAAATTTTCCTGGCCGGGCGCGGTGGCTCACGCCTGTAATCCCAGCACTTTGGGAGGCCGAGACGGGCGGATCACGAGGTCAGGAGATCAAGACCATCCTGACTAACACGGTGAAACCCCGTCTCTACTAAAAATACAAAAATTAGCCGGGCGCGGTGGCGGGCGCCTGTAGTCCCAGCTACATGGGAGGCTGAGGCAGGAGAATGGCGTGAACCCGGGAGGCGGAGCTTGCAGTGAGTGGAGATCGCGCCACTGCACTCCAGCCTGGGCGACAGAGTGAGACTCCGTCTCAAAAATAAATAAATAAATAAATAAATAAATAAATAAAATTGCCTGTGGAATTTCTCG
>NW_016879211.1:0-586 GCF_001698545.2 Rhinopithecus bieti
ACCAGGACACTGGGTCATTCCTGACTCAACAGGAGAGTCCTCTCCTTTTATATCTATCCATGGAGATGCAGCTCAGTCTCACTTTGTTCATGAAGCCTTTTCTGATCATTCATTCCATCTGTCCATCTATGCATCTCTCCATCTATTCATCTGTCTTTGCATCTATCATCTATCCATTCGTCCATCCATCCACCTGTCCACCCATCCATAGATCCATCCTGTCTACCAGGCACCGTTTTGTGTGCTGGGGACATGGTGTGGTCCCCCAGGCTCTCACCCCCATCTCTACCAGGTCATGGCCAACAAGGTCTTTCTGCTGTACCTGGTGTCTCTGCTGGATGTGACATGGGGCTGGCCCCTCTTTCCAGTGATTCTTTTCCCTTTGGGGTCTGAGACTCCCCTTTCCTCTTCCCCTGGCATGTTTCCCCATGGCCCATGCCTGGCTGCTGACTCCCCAGATCCCCACCAGACCCATTTCTTGGCCATCTTCAAACTCTGTGACCCCCACTACTGCCCACATAGTGAGGCTGGAGTCTATCCCAGCTCCAAACCCTCTCAGCTCCTCAACTGCCTACTGACCATGTCC
>NW_016879212.1:0-584 GCF_001698545.2 Rhinopithecus bieti
GTCTTCTTGCAAGACAGATGGATAGTGATTTATATGGTACATTTGTGCTGAGGCATTTTGGTGAACTAAGGTAGCGATGAAGCTTTTTATCATTCAAAGAAGTATAGGTAGCAAACAAGGGAGCAGTAAGTAGGTTCCTATTACTATTATAATTCTTATTATAAGGGTTTTAAATCCTCCTAGCACTGGGAGTCATTTTCTAAACATGGCCCCAGGATCAAATCCATGCCACACTTGCACAGGCACATATGCCAGTTTTGTCATATCTCTAACCATGTTTTCAACTACTTGCCCTTGATTATCTATGTGTAGGCAGCAATTAGTAAGGTTAAATTTCCTACAGATCTCTCCTTCAGCTGCTAGCAAGTAGTCGAGAGCTAATCTATTTTGATAGATAGCATTTCTCATCTGAGTTTCTTGCCGGGCCAGAATAGTCAAGGCTCTGCCGGTTTTATTAGTGATTATTTCTAAGACAGCTTGTAATCGTATGGTTCGGATGATCACGTAAACGGGGGTCCGGTATCCCCATGAGCCACCTTATTCCCAAGTAGCAAGCCCATAGTATTTTATGATTCTCTCAGGGG
>NW_016879213.1:0-585 GCF_001698545.2 Rhinopithecus bieti
GTCAGCTTCATTGCACTAAGAAATATCCCAATGCAGATTTCAAGAAAAGTGTGTTAGCAAACGGATCAATGAAAAGCAAAGTGTATCTCTGTGAGTTGTATTCACATGTCACAATGCAGTTTCTCAGATCGCTTCCTTCCAGTTTTTATCTGAGGAGATTTCCTTTTCCAACATAATCCTCACTGGGCTCCCAAATATCGTCTTGCAAATTCCTCGAGAACAGTCACAGCGAACGGCTTCATGAAGAGAAAGGTGTAACTCTGTGAGGTGAATTCACAGATCACATTGAAGTTTCTCAGAAAGCTTCTTTCTCATTTTTAATGGAGGATATTTCCTTTGGCCCTATAGTCTTCAAAGGGATCCGAAATATCAGTTCTCAGATTCCACAAATACAGGGCTAGCCAATGGCTCCATGAAACACAGGAGTAACTTAGTGAGTTGAAGTCACACATCATAGAGCAGTTTCTCAGAAAGCTTCTTTCTTCTTTGAGCTGAGGTTATTTGTGGTCTCGGAGCGCCACTGTGTGTCTTTTTGCAGTTTCTGCGAAAACTCTGTTAGCAAGCTTCTGAATGAAAACAATCATC
>NW_016879214.1:0-342 GCF_001698545.2 Rhinopithecus bieti
TGGTGCTCCTATATTGGATGCATACATATTTAGGATAGTTAGCTCTTCTTATTGAATTGACCCCTTTACCATTATGTAATAGCCTTGTCTCTTTTGATCTTTGTTGGTTTAAAGTCTGTTTTATCAGAGACTAGGATTGCAACCCCTGCTTTTTTTTTTTTTTTTTTTTTTTTTTTTTTTTGCTTTCCATTTGCTTGGTAGATCTTCCTCCATCCCTTTATTTTAAGCCTATGTGCGTCTTTGCACATGAGATAGGTCTCTGAATACAGCACACTAATGGGTCTTGACTCTTTATCCAATTTGCCAGTCTGTGTCTTTTAACTGGGGCATTTAGCCCATTTA
>NW_016879215.1:0-584 GCF_001698545.2 Rhinopithecus bieti
CTCTCAATACACTAGGTACTGATGGAACGTATTTCAACATAATATGACAAACCCACAGCCAATGTCATACTGAATAACTTGAAGCATTCCCTTTGAAAACTGGCACAACACAGGGATGTCCTCTCTCACCACTCCTATTCAACATAGTGTTGGAAGTTCTGGCCAGGGAAATCAGGCAAGAGAAAGAAAGAAAAAGAGGAAGTCAAAATTGTCCCTGTTTGCAGATGACATGCTTGTATATTTAGAAAACCCCATCGTCTCAGCCCAAAATCTCCTTAAGCTGATAAGCAACTTCAGCAAAGTCTTAGGATACAAAATCAATGTGCTAAAATCACAAGCATTCTTATACACCAATAACAGACAAACAGAGAGCCAAATCATGAGTGAACTCCCATTCACAATTCCTACAAAGAGAATAAAATGCCTAGGAATACAACTTACAAGGAATGTGAAGGATCTCTTCAATGAAAACTACAAGCCACTGCTCAATGAACTAAAAGAAGAGGACAAACAAATGGAAAAACATTCCATACTCATGGATAGAAAGAATCAATATTGTGAAAATGGCCATACTGTGCAAGGTA
>NW_016879216.1:0-1225 GCF_001698545.2 Rhinopithecus bieti
TGAGGAAATCTCCTTTGTCTCCGTCAGCTTCATTGCACTAAGAAATTTGCCAATGCAGATTTCAAGAAAAGAGAGTTAGCAAACGGATCAATGAAAAGGAAAGTGGAACTCTATGAGTTGTATTCACAGGTCACAATGCAGTTTCACCATAGGCCCGAATGTGATCCCTAATATCCCTTCGCGGATCCATCCACGAGGGACTTCCAAACCACGTAATGTAAAGAAAGCTTCCAATATGTGAGTTGAATGAATATAGGAAAATGCAGATTCACAGAAAGCTTCTTTCCAGTGTTTATCTGAAGATATTTCCTTTTTCACCATAGTCCTGAAGGTGCTCCTGAAGGTCCCTTCATGGATCTGTCCATGATAGAAAACTGCTGAATGAAAAGGGAGACATAACTGAGGGAGAAGAATTAAGACGACACAGAGGTTTCCAGAATCCTCTAGGAGAAGAAAGGTATATTTCTGTGAGTGAAATGCACACGCCACAAAGAAGCTCCTCAGAAAGCTTCTCTCCAGTTTCTATCTGAAGACGTTTCCTTTATCACCATAAGCTTAAAAGCCCTCCAGAATATTCCTTCGCAGACTAAACAAAAACAGTTTTATGATGCAGCTCAATGAAAAGAGAAGCTTAAAGGCGTGAGCGGAATTCACGTGACACAGAGCAGTTTCACACAAAGCTTCCTTCTGGTTTCTATCTGAGGTTATTTCTTTTTCAGGATATTCTAAAGAGCATTTCCAAATATCCTTTCTCAGATTCCAGAGAAATAATGATTTCAGACTGCTCAATCCAAACAATGTTTTGACTCTATGAGATGAATACAAACATCACAAAAGAGTTGCGAAGAAAGCTTCTCCCCAATTTTCGATTTAAGACATTTCCTTGCCTCACACAGGCCTCCGGTCGACACTTACTATCCCTTCACAGAAACCTCAAAGACCGACTTTCAAACTGGGAAATGTAGAGTAAGCTTTAACCCTGTGAATGGAATCGACATGTCAGAGAGCAGTTTCTTCGAGTGCTTCTTTCTGTTTAGCATTAGAAGACATTCCACTTTTGCCATAGTCTTTAATGTGCTCTGAATATCACTGTTTTGATTTTACAGGAACTGTGTTTAAACTGTGCCTTATGAGAAGAAAGTTAAAACGCCCTGATTAAAATGCTCACATAACCAAGCAGTTTCACAGAAAGCTTCTCTCCAGTGTTTATCTGACTATATTTCCT
>NW_016879217.1:0-1226 GCF_001698545.2 Rhinopithecus bieti
CTGGCTCAGAGCTGCTGCTGACTATGGGCCTAGAGCAGCAGACATGATTTCTTTTTAGGCTTCTTCTTTTCCACTGGTGTTTTCCTATTTATCTGTCTGACCAGGTCATAAAATATCTCATTAACATTGATCTTTGACTTTGCAGAAGATTCTAAAAAGGCACAGTTACACCACTGTCTTGCTAAATTCTGGCCCTGTTCTTTGCCAACTACTCGCTCATCTTCCAGGTCACATTTATTGCCAACCAAAATCATTGGAACATCTTCCGTGTCCTTAACCCGTAAAATCTGTTCCCTCAGGTCCTGTAAGTCATTAAACGTGGACTGAGCTGTAATAGAATATACTAGTGCAAAACCTTGGCCATTCTTCATATACAAATCCCTCATCGCTGTAAATTGCTCTGTCCCTGCAGTATCCAGGATTTCGAGCATACACTGTTGGCAATCGACTTCAACTTGCTTTCTGTAGGAATCTTCTATTGTTGGGTCATATTTTTCAACAAAAATTCCCTGAACAAACTGAACTGTCAGAGCAGACTTCCCAACGCCTCCTGAACCAAGGACCACTAGCTTGTACTCACGCATGATGTGATCTGTTTAAATACTGACGATCCCCCCGGTCCAGCGCCTCCTCCACCTCCTCCTCCTCCTCCCTCCTCTCGGCCGTGGCTCCTGCTCCGGCTCTGCGCGGCGACGGCCTACTGCCTTTTTCTTGACCACAGATTCTACCTCCTGTTTCTCTGTGTATGCAGTGATTATTTGCTGAGTATTACACATTGTAGGTAACATGTTGAGCACACTCAGGATCCCTAGCCTTCCTATGAAGCTTTCCAGCTCTTGTTTTAGCAGGTAGCACAGGCACTGCTGGGTCATCGTGACATGGGCAGGCTTGGATTGATTCGCTGCTGGTGGTAGGATGGCCATGTTCCGCCCACACCTGAGCTCTCTCTGATCTCCCACTCCTGGAGGTGGTAGGGTGGCCATGCTCCGCCCACACCTGAGCTCTCTCTGATCTCCCCCTCCCGGACGTGGTAGGGTGATATGCTCTGCCCACACCTGAGCTCTCTCCAATCTCCGCCTCCTGGACGTGGTAGGGTGGCCATGCTCAGCTCACACCTGAGCTCTCCCCGAGCTCTGCCTTCTGGACTCGGTAGAGTGGCCATGCTCCACCCACACCTGCGCTCTCTCCGAGCTCCGCCTTCTGGACGTGGTAGGATGGCCATGCTC